>NW_012119121.1:186213-207221 GCF_000951035.1 Colobus angolensis palliatus
GCCAGGCAGCACGCCAACCAACAACATTTAACTGATGCCACCATTCCACTAGGGGAGCAAGCAGTCCCCTCGGCAGACCCAGACTGGGACTACCAAGTAGGCCAGCCTGGGCACCATAGGAGAGACATCATGGTCCAGTGCCTGTTGGCTGGTATACAAATGGCTTCAAACCAACCCGTAAATTTTAACTAATTAAAAGAAATTTCTCTAATTCCAGAAGAAAATTCAGCCGCATTCCTAAATAGGCTAACTGAGACTCTAACCCAATATACCTGGCTAGATCGGGCCTCCCCAACAGGGGCCACCATTTTGACATCTCATTTCATTTTCCAATCAGCTTCCGATATTTGCAAAAACTCCAAAAGTTGGAAAATGGTCCCGAGACACCAATACAAGACCTAGTTAAACTAGCCTTTATGGTCTATAACTCCAGAGAGGAAACGACTGAGGCACGGCGGCAGGCTCGCCTCAAACAGAAGGTACAGCTCCTAGCGGCGGCTTTACAGCCCAGTTGTAACCCCAAACCAGAGAGCACACCCCCCCAGACTCCAAGGCTACAAAAGGAGCCTGCTATAAATGTGGCGAGGCAGAACACTATGCCAACAGGTGTCCACAAGGCCCCCGAGCCCCAACGCAGCCTTGCTATAAGTGCAAGGCGTCAGGATACTGGGCCAGCGAATGCCCTAAGCCTCGTCCACCAGCAACACCCTGCCCTGCTTGCCAACAGGAAGAACACTGGAAGTCTGATTGCCCCACCCTGAGAACAGGTGCCACGTCTCAACGTGACCCCCTTTCCCAGGATCCTGGGAGCTCCTTCCAGCTCCTACATCTGGACGACGACAACTGAATGTGCCGAGACTTGGGGACCCCTATCACCCTCGCTGAGCCACGGGTAAATCTCCCGGTAGTGGGTAAGACAATTAATTTTTTGATCGACAGCTGGGCGACCTATTCTGTTTTGCCATCGTTCTCTGGACCTAGCCTTCCATTCAATATCTCCGTAGTAGGAGTAAACGGAAAGCAATCCACTCCACGAAAAACTCCCCTCCTTAATTGCTGCCTGGGCAGCACCTATTTGCGCACTCATTCCTAATTATACCCTCATGCCCTACCCTCTAAATAGGCCGAGACATCTTGAGCACCTTAAAGGCCTCCATATCCATTCCCACCAACTCATCTACTCCCTTTCAATCCCCTCACGACCTGTTGTTCATGCATTGTGCATGTGCACACGTTCCTCCTATGCCACCCCCACCCCCCATCTTCCTAATTTTTGTACAGCCTTCAGTGTGGGACACTTCCATCCCGGTGGCCCACCACCCACCAGTTCTTGTCAAGCTCAAAGACCCCACTGTTACTTTAGAACTTTGCTCCTCTCTAAATCCAGCCACTTTACTGCCAGACCCTCTTAAACCACCTCATATGAAACATTCTTGTCCTGAAGACCTGGAGGCTCAACTCCCCAGCCACCTACACTTGCATGACCGACCCCTTCAGAATGTGCAACTAACCCTATTTGTGGATGGCAGCTCCTTTGTCAACCCTCAAGGAAACAGACAGGCAGGATATGCAGTAGTTACCTTCTCCAGTTTTAGAGGCAAAACCCCTACCACAAGGGACCACATCACAGGAGGCAGAACTCACTGCACTAACCAAGGCACTCCTCCTATCAAAAGGAAACAGTAAATATATTCACAGATTCTAAATATGCTTTCATAATTGCACACTCCCATTCAGTCGTCTGGAAAGAGAGAGGGGTTTTTAACAACCTGCGGTACCCCTGTTATCAACAAAAAACAAATACTCAAACTACTGGATGCACTGTTGGCATCTTCCAAGGTAGCCATTATACATTGTAAAGGCCACCAAACTCCATCTAACCCGATAGCAGCTGGCAATAGTTTCGCCGACACCACTGCCAAATTGGCTGCTGGATTCTCCACCCCCACGCTTCCCTCTATTTTTTTTCTCTCTCCTCAATATACTCCTATTTGCACCCAAGAGGAAAAGGCCAAACTATTACAAAATCCAACAGCCAAACTAACTACAGACGACTGGATATATATTGATAACAAATTAGTCATTCCTGAAACACAACTCCATACCATTCTAACAGACATACATAATTCTTTACATATAGGACCCAAAGCCTTGTACAAATTTCTAAATCCCCTCCTCCACTGTCCAACACTACAGAAACACTTACTTACAATCAACCAGCTGTGCTCTATCTGCCTAAAGACAAATCCTCAAGGAGCATTGCATAATCACCATCCCAGCCACCAACTCAGAGGACACCAACCAGTCGAAGACTGGCAAATTGTTTTCACACATATGCCAAAACATAAAAAATTCAAATACCTTTTAACCCTTGTGGACACATTTTCAGGGTGGATAGAGCCCTATCCCACCACAGGAGAAACCGCTAACATTGTTGCTTCAAAACTCACTGAACATATTATCCCTAAATTTAGCCTCCCAGTCACCTTCAGTCCGACAACGGTCCAGCATTCATCTCCAAGGTAGTCCAACAGGTGGCATCCCTCCTACACATCACCTGGAAACTCCACATCCTTTATAGACGTCAGCCTTCTGGTAAGGTAGAAAAAGCTAACGGACTCATCAAACAACAGCTCACCAAACTCTCCCTTGACACTCGACAATCGTGGGTAACTCTCCTTCCTTTAGCACTAACCCAACTGCAAGCTGCCCCACGGAGTCCAACAGGCCTCAGTCCTTTTGAATTGGTTTACGGCCGGACCCTCACCCTCCAGCAGTTACCCACCCTTTCTTCCCCGCTGGCAACTTATCTTCCATACCTCACCCTCTTGAGACAACTCCTGAGACGACATGCAGAACTAGCACACCCCCCTCCAACAGACACCTATAACCCACATCTCTCTCTCAGCCCAGGAGACCAAGTATACTTAAAAGATATCCAAGCCAAAGACCTTCAACCCAGGTGGAAAAGTCCCTATACTGTCCTCCTATCCACATACACAGCAGCCAAACTTCTAGGACACACGCACTGGGTCCATATATCACAATTAAACAAGGCCCCCACAGAAGACAATCAGTGGACATCTACTAGACTTACCCCTACACATCTCAAATTCACCACACTCTCCCAACCACCACATGTTCCCTGACCTCTTACGCTTATCCTGATTTCTTGCCATACTCTATATAAACGTAACAGAATTCCAATATCTTCCCCAGATCCCTACTTGCCTCCAGATAATAGCCCATCACACTGGTTTTCCCGCTTACCTTTATAGAACATCTTCAGTGGCAAGGTGTACTCTGTGATTACACTGAAGATGAAGTCCTATTTCATACTCATATTACTCTCTTTTTCTTGCATTTCAATCTCTATTACTAACCCAACTTTCATATGGAGATTCTCTATAGTTGAAACCTGTTCATGCAAAAATAAACAGCACTCACAGCTACAAGGCACTGCTGACTGTCCCTTTCAGGCTGCCAACTCCATCTCACTATAAATTTCACTCTATCATGTTGCAGTGAGGCCAGAGCTAAGGCTCTCTGCTTCTTGGATGATCAGACACTTTACAATTGTAAGACTTACTGGAAACAAAAGAACCTAGTATGCCCTTATATTTATTGTAAGATCCATTATGCAACCTTGAGATAGGAGAAACCCACTGCTCTCTTCACCGTGGTGAATAAACGAACCCCCCTTCAATACCAATTAAATATCGAAGACCCATGGGACCCCCGATGGGCAGACGGAGTCAAAGGTGGACTTTACACAGGCTACACAATTCTTAGTTCATTTCCCATGGCTACTATCCTGATAATAAGAACACTTGTCCAGCAAAGATCCCTTCCTCAAAACATACAAATCCTACAGATTTTAACCTTAGCCATACAATCACAAGAACAGGCCTTACAAGATCAATTACACTCCTCCAATAAAGACCCCTTCTCATGATTAAAACTAGTCCATCAAGGGTTAAACCTAACACAGTCAGCCAACATAACAAATCTCTCCCACTGTTTTCTCTGTGCGGCCCTTGAAAGAGCCCCCTTAGTGGCAGTCCCTTTACCTACTGCTTTCAAGGCTATAACTAACTCTATAAGCACCTCCCAAAAACCGTTCTTACTCTAAGTTCCACTATACCAAAACTCAAAAAGTCCAATCCTTCCTTTCTGCTACTCTACTCCAAACACCTCTTGGTGTAATTATACCCAGCCACCCGCTAAGACTGAGACGGCTCCCATCGGAGGTTGTTTCTGGTGCAACAAAATCCTCTTCAAGGTCCTTAATCACACATCCATTGGTCAATCCCTCTGTGTTCCAGAGTCCCTAGTACCTAGTTTAACCTTATATAGCAAAGCAGAAATAGCTGAACTTGTCATACAATTTAACCCTCCTCCTAATGACCTCCAAAAAAGGGCTGTCTTCCTTCCTCTAGTCATCAGAATCTCTCTGGCCTCCTGCCTAGTGGCACCAGGGCTTGGAATTGGGGCAGTTGCCTACTCGGTACAGTCTACCCGATCTCTAACAGCTCAAATTCGAGAGGCCATAGAGGCTTCAGCTGAAAGCCTGGCCTCTCTACAGCATCAAATTACCTCAGTGGCCCAAGTAGCAGCACAAAATAGGTGAGCATTAGGTTTACTTACTGCCAAAAAAGGAGGAACACGTCTTGTTTTAGGAGAAGACTGCTGCTATTATATAAACGAGTCAGGCCTAGTAGACACTAACATTCAAACCCTAAGCAGGATTAAAGTGGAATTAAAAACCTACAATACCTCTTTCACCCCTGGACCACCGATATGGCTGCTGCCCGTGATACGGCAGATGCTCCCATTCCAAATTCCCATACTAATCCTCTGTTTTGTCTTATGTCTCGCTCCTGTTTTAATCAAATTTCTCCGAGCCAAAGTTCAAGAGATCATGCACGTCACGTTCAACCAGATGCTTCTTCATCCGTACGTCCAAATATCAACCATAGACCCCAACCTTAATGACGTCCCTTAGCAGCAGGAAGTAGCCAGACAGACCACAGGGCCTCTTATCGCTATTATCAATAAAACGTTGGACTGTTTGGACGAACGGAAGCAAGACGGCGCACTTCCGGGTACTTCACCGTCAATTTTCCCACACCCAGGAAAGACATGTGTTGACTGCGCAGGCGCAACCCGACCTCTGACAGAGAAAAACCGGAACCCTACTAGCCACGTCTACCACCCAGCCCCCGACCCGCCTATGTCCCGCCCACTGTTCTCCCACTCCCAGGCCCAGGACATAAAATCTGCTCCCAGCGGGCATGCTGCACGAAATTCCTCAGCCCCCACTCCTGTCGGGACTGCTTTAGGAACCTCACCCAAGAGCTTCACCGGGTGATGCCCCCAGCCTCCCCTGCAGGAGACCGACGGACCTCACCCCTCACCCACAAAGCTATCTGACCAAAAAAATGAATTTGCCGTTTTGCTCTTAGCCTTGCCTACTTGCCGGTCCTTTAATACTCGCCCTGGTGAGCCTAGAAAGCAAATCAGTTTCCTAGAAAGCAAATCAGTTTCTTAGAAAGCCAATCAGTTTCCTAGAAAGCAAATCACTTACTATCCCTTCGGAGAACCCTCAAAGACGGACTTTCAAACTGGGAAATGTAGAGTAAGCTTTAAACCTGTGTAAAAAGGGACACATCAGAGAGCAGTTTCTTCGAGTGCTTCTTTCTGCTTTTTATTGGACATTTCAATTTTTCCATAGTCTTCAACGTGCTCTGAATATCACTCTTTTGTTTTCACAGTAATAGTGTTCAAATTGTGCCTTATGAGAAGAAAGTTATAACTCCCTGAGTGGAATGCACACGTCACCAAGCAGTTTCTCAGAAAGCTTCTCTCATGTTTTCATCTGACTATATTTCCTATTTCACTCTAGACCTGAATGTGATCCCAAATATCCCTTCACGGATCCATCGACGAGGGAGTTTCCAAGCTGTGTATGTAAAGAAAGCTTCATCTATGTGAGATGAATGAAAATAGCAAAAAGCAGATTCAGAGAAAGCTTCTTTCCCTTTTTTACCTGAAGATACTTCGTTTCTCACCATAGTCCTTAAGGTGCTCCCAAAGGTCCCTTCGTGGATCCGTCCATGACCGTTTCCAAGCTGCGTAATATAAAGAAAGCATTACCTATGTGAGATGATTACACATATGACAGAGTAGTTTCCTAGAAAGCTTTTCCATTTTTAGTCTGAGGCTCTTTTCCTTTTTGCCATCAGCATGAATATGCTAGTGAATATCACTCATTACCTGTTTCTCCAAAAGGGTTTCCCCGACGCTCTATGAGAGGAGAGGTATAACACTCTGACTGGAATGCACACGTCCCAAGGCAGTTCCTTGGAAAGCTTCCTTCCAGTTTTGTTCTGACCATATTTCCTTTTTCACCATAGGCCTCAAAGTGCTCCCAAATATCCCGTCACATGCTAAGCATACACAGGTTTAGAAAACTACTCAATGAAAAGATGGGCTTAACTGAGTGAGAGCCATTAAGATGACACAGACCAGTTTTACAGAAAGCTTCCTTCTGGATTTTACCTGAGGATATTTCTTTCTTCACATTCTAAGGATCATTCCCAAATGCTCTTCCTCAGATTCCACAAAAACAGTGATATCAAGCTGTTCAATCCAAAGAATGATTTAACTGTATGAGATGAATACACATATCACAACGCACTTGCTCAGAAAGTTTCTCTGCAGGTTTCATCGGGAGACATTTCCTTGCTCACCACAAGCCTCTGGCCATCACTAAATATCCCTTCACAGATCCTTCAAAAACAGAGTTTTGAAACTGGGCAACATGGAGAAAGCATTAACTCTGTGGTATAACTCCCTGAGTGGAATGCATACAACACAAATTCGTTTCTCAGAAATCTTCTCTCCACTTTTTATCTGAATATATCTCCTCTTTCACTGCAGGCCTGAATGTGCTCCCGAATGTCCCTTTGTGGATCCGTGCATGATGGGGGTTCCAAACTGTGTAATATAAAAAGGTTTTAAATATGCAAGATGAATAAATATATATAACACAAAGCAGTTTCACAGAAATCTTTCCAGTTTTTTTCTGAGTATATTTCATTTTTCACCATAGCCATCCCTATATTTCCGAATGTCTCTTGGTACCTTTTTCTACAAAAGGGATCCGGAATCCTCTAGGAGAAGAAAGGTGAGTGGAATGCACACGTCATTCTGTGAGTGGAATGCACACGTCACCAAGGAGCTCCTCAGAAATCTTCTCTCCAGATTCCATCTGAAGACGTTTCCTTTCTCACCATAAGCCTCAACACACTCTTGAATATCCCCTCACAGACTAAACAAAAAGAGTGTTATGATAGTGCTCAATGAATAAAGAAGATTAAGTGTGTGAACGGAATACACGTGACACTGAGCAGTTTCACAGAAAAGTTCCTTCTGGTTGCTCCCTGAGGTTATTTCTTTTTCAGGATATTTTAAAGAACGTTTCTAAATGTCCTTTCGCAGATTCCAAAGAAAAAGTGATTTCAAACTACGCAATCGAAAGAATGATTTTACTCTATGAGGTGAGCACAAACTTCACAACAGAGTTGCGCAGGAAGCTTCTCTCAAATATTCAATGGAAGACATTTTCTTGCTCGACACAGGCCGCTGTTTGCCACTTACTATCCCTTCACAGAACCTTCAAACACCGACTTTCAAACTGGGAAATGTAGACTAAACTTTCACCCTGTGTAAAAACATACATGTCACAGACCAATTTTTTCGAGTGCTTCTTTCTGTTTTTTATTAGACATTTCAATTTTGCCATAGTCTTCAATGTGCTCCGAATATCACTCTTTTGATTTTATAGGACAGTGTTCAAATTGTGCCTAAAGAGAAGAAAGTTATAACACCCTGAGTGGAATGCACACGGCACAGATCAGTTTCTCAGAAAGCTTCTCTCCCGTTTTGATCTGACGATATGTCCTATTTCACTATAGGCCCGAATGTGATCCAAAATATTGCTTCGCAGATACATCCACGAGGTAGATTCCAAGCTGCGTAATGTAAAGGAAGCTTCATCTATGTGAAATGAATTAACATAGCAAAAATCAAATTCACAGAAACCTTCTTTCCCGTTCTAATCTGAAGATATTTCGTTTTTCAACATAGTCCTCAAAGAGCTCCCGAAGGTCCCTTCATGTATCCTTCCATGACAGTTTCCAAGCTGTGTAATGTAAAGAAAGCATTATCTATGTGAGATGATTGCACATGTCACAGAGTAGTTTCCTAGAAAGCTTTTTCCAGTTTTATTCTGAGGCTATTTCCCTATTCACCATTGGCACCAACATGCTCCCAAATATCACTTGGTATCTGTTTCTCCAAAAGGGATTCCCCGACGCTGTATGAGAAGAGAGGAATAACACTGTGAGTGGAATAAACACGTCAGAAGGCAGTTCCTCGGAAAGCTTCTCTCTGGTTTTGGTCTGAACATATTTCCTTTTCCACCGTAAGCCTCAAAATGCTCCCAAATATCCCTTCACACACAAAGCATACACAGTATTAGAAACTGCTCAATGAAAAGAGGGCCTTAACTGAGTGAGAGCCATTAAGATGACACAGAGTTATTTCACAGAAAGCTTCCTTCTGGATTTTACCCGAGGATACATCATTCTCCATGTTCTAAGGATCCTTCCCAAATGTCCTTCCTCAGACTCCACAAAAACAGTGATTTCAAGCTGTTCAATATAAAGAATGGTTTAAATCTAGGAGATGAATTCACATCGCAAAGCAGTTGTTCAGAAAGTTTCTCTGCAGGTTTCATTGGAAGACATTTCCTTGCTCACCACAAGCCTCCAGGCATCACTAAATATCCCTGAACATATCCTTCAAAGACAGAGTTTCGAAACTGGGCATCATAGAGCAAGCATTAACTCTGTGAACTGAATGCACATATGAGAGAGCAGATTCCTGGAACACTTCTTGCTCGATTTTCTTTCAGTATATTTCACTATTCGCCATAGTCCTCATTCTGCTCAGAAATATCACATATTCGGTTTCACAGGAACAGTGTTCAAACACTGCCTTGTGAGAAAAGAGGTATAACTCCCTGAGTGGAATGCATACATCACAAAGTCGTTTCTCAGAAAGCTTCTCTCCACTTTTTATCTGAATATATTTCCTGTTTCATCGTAGGCCTGAATGTGCTCCCAAATGTCCCTTCGTGGATACAAGCATGGCGAAGCTTCTGAACTGTGTAATAGAAGAAAAGTTTTTACTATGCGATATGAATAAATATATCTAACACAAAGCAGTTTCACAGAAATCTTCTTTCCAGGTTTTGTCTGCGGATATTTCCTTTTTCACTTGTGTGAATGGATCTGCAAGGGATATTTCTTGGCACCTGTTTCTCCAAAATGGTTTCCCGGACGCTGTATGAGAAGAGAGGTATGACACTGTGACTGTAATGCACACGTCACAAAGCAGTTCCTGGCAAAGCTTCTCTACAGTTTCGGTCCGAACATATTTCTTTTTTTACCATAAGCCTCAAAGTGCTCCCAAATATTCCAGCACATGCTAAATATACACAGGGTTCGAAAACTGCTCAATGAAAAGAGAGACTTAACTGAGCAAGAGGAATTAAGACGGCACAGAGCAGTTTCACAGAAAGCTTCCTACTGGATATTTCCTGAGGATATTTCTTTCTCCATAATCTAAGGATCGATCCCAAATGTCCTTCCTCAGATTCCCCAAAAACAGTGATTTCAATCTGCTCAATCAAAAGAATGGTTTACCTCTATGAGACGAATACACACATTGCAAAGCAGTTGCTCAGAAAGTTTCTCTGCAGGTTTCATCGGAAGACATTTCCTTCCTCACCACAAGCCTCTGGCGTCACTAAATATCCCTTCACAGATCCTTTAAAGACAGAGTGTCGAAACTGGACAACATGCAGTAAGGATTAACTCTCTGAAGTGAATGCACATATCAAAGAGCAGATACGTGGAACGCATCTTCCTCGATTTAATTCAGTGTATTTCACTATTCCCCATAGCTCTCAGTGCGCTCCAAAATATCAGTTTTTCGGTTTCACAAGAACAATGTTCAAACGCTGCCTTGTGAGAAAAGAGGTCTAACTCCCTGAGTGGAATGCATACATCACAAAGCAGTTTCTCAGAAAGCTTCTATCCAGTTTTATCTGAATATATCTCCTCTTTCACCATAGGCCTGAATGTGCTCCCGAATGTCCCATCATGGATCCGTGCATGATGGAATTTCCAAACCGCATAATATAAGAAGAGGTTTAACTATGCGATATAAATAAATATATCTAACACGAAGCAGTTTCACAGAAATCCTTTTCCAGTTTGGGTCTGAGGATATTTCCTTTTTGATTATACGCCTCCCTATACTCCCAAATGTGTCTTGGTAGCTTTTTCTCCAGAAGGGATTTCAGAATCCTCCAGGAGAGAAAAGGTATATTTCTGTGAGGGGAGTGCAAATGTCACAAAGCAGCTCCCCAGAAAGCTTCTATTAAGTCTCTATCTGAAGACGTTTCATTTCTCACCGTCAGCCTCAAAACGCTCCTGAATATCCCCTCGCAGAATAAATAAAACCAGTGTTACGATACCGCTGAATGAAAAAGAATCTAAACTGTGTGAGCGAAATTCACGTGACACAGAGCAGTTTCACAGAAAGCTTCCTTCCGGTTTCTCTTTGAGGTTATTTCTTTTTCAGGATATTCTAAAGAGCATTTCCAAATGTCCTTTCTCAGATTCCACAGAAACAGTGATTTCAAACTGTTCCATCCAAAGAATAATTTAACTCTATGAGGTGAATACAAACATCACAAAAGAGTTGCACAGAAATCTTCTCTGCAATTTTTGATGGAAGACTTTTCCTTGCCTCACACAGGCCACCGGTTGCAACTTACTATCCCTTGGCAGAACCCTCAAAGACCGACTTTCAAACTGGGGAATATAGAGTAAGCTTTAACCCTTTGAAAAGAATGGACATGTCAGTAAACAGTTTCTTCGAGTGCTTCTTTCTGTTTCTTATTTGACAACGTTTCACTTTTTGCAATAATCTTCAATGTGCTCCGAATATCACTCGTTTGGTTTTACAGTAACAGTGTTCAAACTGTGCCTTATGAGAAGAAAGTTATAACTGTCTGAGTGTAATGCACACATTATGAAGCAGTTTCTCAGAAAGCTTCTCTCCAGTTTTTATCTGACTATACTTCCTATTTCACCAGAGACCCGAATGTGATCCCAAATATCTCTTCGCGGATCCATCCACGAGGGAGTTTCCAAGCTATGTAACATAAAGGACGCTTCATCTATGTGAGATGAATAAACATAGCAAAAAGCAGATTCACAGAAAGCTTCTTTCCAGTTTTTATATGAAGATATTTCCATTTTCACCATAGTCTGGAATCTGCTCCCGAATGTCCCTTCATGGATCTGTCCATGAAAATTTTCAAGCTGCGTAATGTAAAGAATGCTTTATCTATGTGAGGTGATTACACATATCACAGAATAGTTTCCTAGAAAGCTTCTTTCCATTTTTTGTCTGAGGCTATTTCCCTTTTCACCATCAGCATTAACATGCTCCTGAATATCATTTGGTACCTGTTTCTCCAAAAGGGTTTCCCCGACACTGCATGAGGAGAGGGGTATAACACTGTGAGTGGAATGGACACGTCATGAAGCAGTTCCTCGGAAAGCTTCTCCAGAATTTCGTTCTGAGCATATTTCCTTTTTCACCGTAAGCCTCAAAGGGCTCCCGAATATCCAACCACATGATAAGCATACATAGGGTGAGAAAACTGTGCAATGAAAAGAGAGGCTTAACTGAGTGAGAGGAATTAAGACGACAGAGAGCAGTTTCAGTGTTACGATAGTGCTCAATGAAAAGAGAAGCTTAACGGTGTGAGCGGAATTCCCCTGACACAGAGCAGTTTGACAGAAAGCTTCCTTCTGGTTTCTTTTTGAGGTTATTTCTTTTTCAGCATATTCTAAAGAGCGTTTCCAAATGTCCTTTCTCAGATTCCACAGAATCAGTGATTTCAATCGGCCAAATACAAAGAATGATTTAGCTCTATGAGATGAACTCAAAGTTAACAAAAGAGTTGCGCATAAAGTTTCTCTCAAATATTTGATGGAAGACGTTTCCTTGCTCAACACAGGCCTCCGGTTGCCACTTACTATGCCTCCACAGAACCCTCAAAGACCAACCTTTAACCTGGGAAATGTAGAGTAAGCTTTAACCCTGTGTAAAAGTGGACATGTCAGAGAGCAGTTTCTTCGAGTGTTTCTTTCTCTTTTTTATTGGACATCTCAATTTTGCCCTAGTTGTCAATGTGCTCTGAACATCACTCTTTGGTTTTACAGGAACAGTGTTCAAATTGTGCCTTATGGGAAGAAAGTAATAACTCCCTGATTGGAATGCACACGTCACAAAGCAGTTTCTCAGAAAGCTTCTCTCCTGCTTTGATCTGACTGTATTTCCTATTTCACTACAGGCCCGAATGTGATCCCAAATATCCCTTCACGAATCCATTCACGAGGGAGTTTCCAAACTCTGTAATGTAAAGGAAGCTTCATCAATGTAAGATGTATAAACATTGCAAAAAGCAGATTCAAAAAAGCTTCTTTCCCGTTTTTTCTGAAGATATTTCGTTTTTCACCATAGTCCTTCAAGTGCTCCCGAAGTTCCCTTCGTGGATTCGTCCATGAGAGTCTCCAAGCTGCGTAATGTAAAGAAAGCATTATAGATATTTGATAACATAGATGTGAGATGATTACACATATCAGAGAGTACTTTGTCAGAAAGCTTTTTCCAGTTTCAGTCTGAGGCTTGTCCTTTTTCACCATCTGCATCAATATTTTCCCGAATATCACTTGGTACCTGTTTCTCCAAAAGGGTTTCTCTGATGCTGAATCAGAAGAGAGGTATAACACTGGAAGTGATATGCTCACGTCACAAGGCAGTTCCTCGGGAAGTTTCTCTCCAGTTTTTGTCTGAACATATTTCCTTTTTCACCATAAGCCTCAAAGTGCTCCCGAATATCCTGTCACATGCTAAGAATACACAGGGTTAGAAAACTGCTAAATGAAAAGAGGGGCTTAACTGAGTGACAGCCATTCAGACGACACAGAGAAGTTTCACAGAAAGCTTCCTTCTGGATTTTCCCTGAGGATATTTCTTTCTCCATGTTCTAAGGATCGTTCCCAAATATCCTCCCTCAGATTCCACAAAAACAGTGATTTCAACCTGTTCAATCCAAAGAACGGTTTAACTCTGTGTGACAAATACACACATCACAAAGCAGTTGCTCAGAAAGATTCTCTGCAGGTTTCATCGGAAGACGTTTCCTGGACCACCTCAAATCTCTGGGCGTCACTAAATATCCCTTCACAGATTCTGGAAAGACAGAGTTTCGAAACTTGGCAACATAGAGGAAGCATTAACTCTGTGAAGTGAATGCACATATCAGAGAGCAGATTGTTGGAAGGCTTCTTCCTCGATTTTATTTCAGTATATTTCACTATTCGCCATGGTCGTCAATGCGCTCCAAAATATCACTTTTACGGTTTCCCAGGAACAGTGTTCAAACACTGCCTTGTGAGAATACTGGTATAAGTCCCTGAGTGGAATGCATACATCACAAAGGCGTTTCTCAAAAACCTTCTCTTCACTTTTTATCTGAAGATATCTCCTCTTTCACCGTAGGCCTGAATTTTTTCCCGAATGTCCCTTCGCAGATCCGTGCATGACAGTATTTCCAATCTGCGTAATATAAGAGAAGTTTTAACTATTCGAGAAGAATAAATATACCTAACACAAAGCAGTTTCACAGAAATCTTCTTTCGGTTTTTGTCTGAGGATATTTCCTTTTTCACCATAGCCATCCCTATACTCCCGAAAGTCTCTTGGTAGCTTCTTCTCCAAAAGGGATTTCAGAATCCTCTAGGAGAGGAAAGGTGAGTGCAATGCACACCTCATTCTGTGAGTGGAATTCTGTGAGTCGAATGCACACATCACAAAGCAGCTCCTCAGAAAACTTCTCTCCAGTTTCTATCTGAAGAAGTTTCCTTTCTCATCATAAGCCTCAAAGCGCTCCTGAATATTCCTTCACAGACTAAACAAAAAAAGTGTTATGGTACTGATCAATGAAAAGAGAAGCTTAACTGTGTGAGTGGAATTCACGTGACACAGAGCAGTTTCAAAGAAATCTTCCTTCTGCTTTCTCTCTGAGGTTATATCATTTTCAGGTTATTCTAAAGAGCGTTTTCAAATGTCCTTATTCAGATTACACAGAAACAGTGATTTCAAACTACTCAATCCAAAGAATCATTTAACTCTATGAGATGGGCACAAACTTCAAAAAAGAGTTGTGCTGAAAGCTTCTCTCAAATATTCGATGGAAGACATTTCCTTGCTTGACACAGGCCTCTGCTTGCCACTTACTCTCCCTTCACAGAACCCTGAAAGACCGATTTTCAAACTGGGAAATGTAGAGAAAGCTTTAATCATGTGTAAAAATGGACATGTCAGAGAGCAGTTTCTTCTAGTGCTTTTTTCTGTTTTTTATTGGACATTTGAATTTTGCCATAGTCTTCAATGTGTTCCGAATAACACTCTTTTTGTTTTAGAGGAACAGTGTTCAAATTGTGACTTATGAGAAGAACGTTATAACTCCCTGAGTGGAAAAGACATGTCACCAAGCAGTTTCTCAGAAAGCTTCTCCACATTTTTGATCTGACTATATTTCCTATTTCACTAGAGGCCAGTATGAGATCCCAATTATCCCTTCACGGATTCATTCACGAAGGAGTTTCCAAGCTGTGTAATGTAAAGAAAGCTTCATTTATGTGAGATGAATATACATAGCAAAAAGCAGATTCACATAAAGGTTCTTTCCCTTTTTTTCTGAAGATATTTCGTTTTTTGCCATAGTCCTCAAAGTGCTCCCGAATGTCCTTTCGTGGTTACGTCCATGACAGTTTCCAAGCTTCGTAATATAAAGAAAGCATTATCTATGTGAGATGATTACACATATCACAGAGTAGTTTCCTAGAAAGCTTTTTCCAGTTTTAGTCTGAGGATATTTCCCTTTTAACCCTCGGCACCAACATGCTCCTGAATACCACTTGTTACCTGTTTCTCCAAAAGGGTTTCCCCGATATTGTATGAGAAGAGAGGTATAACACTTTGAGTGGAATGCACACGTCACAAGGCAGTTCCTCGGAAAGATTCTCTAGAGTTTTTTTCTGAACATATTTCCTTTTTCACCGTAAGTCTCAACGTGCTCCCTAATATCCCGTCACACGATAAGGATACACACTTTAGAAAACTGCTCAATGAAAAGAGGGGCTTAACTGAGTGAGAGCCATTAAAACGACACAGAGCAGTTTCACAAGAAGCTTCCTTCTGGATTTTACCTGTGGATATTTCTTTCTCCATGTTCTAAGGATCATTCCCAAATGTACTTCCTCATATTCCACAAAAACAGTGATTTCAAGCTGTTCAATCCAAAGAATGGTTTTACTCTATGAGACACATACACACATCACAAAGCAGTTGCTCAGAAAGCTTAGCTGCAGGTTTCATGGGAAGACTTTCCTTGCTCACAACAAGCCTGTGGGTGTCATTAAATATCCCTTCACAGATCCTTCAAAGACAGAGTTTTGAAACTGGGCAACATAGAGGAAGCATTAATTCTGTGAGGTGAATGCCCATATCAGAGAGCAGATTGCTGGAACGATTCTTCCTCGATTTTATTTCAGTGTATTTCACTCTTAGCCATAGTCTTCAATGCACTCAGAATATCACTTTTTCAGTTTCCCAGGAACAGTTTTCAAACACTGCCTTGTGAAAAAAGAAGTATAACTCCATGAGTGTAATGCATACATCCCAAAGTCGTTTCTCAGAAAGCTCTATCCACTTTTTATCTGAAGATATCTCCTCTTTCACCATAGGCGTGAATGTGCTCCTGAATGTCCCTTCGTCGATCTGCGGATGACGGAGTTTCCAAACTGAGTAATATAAGAAACGTTTTAACTATGAGAGATGAATAAACACATCTAACACAAAGCAGTTTCACAGAAATCTTCTTTCCAGCTTTTGTCTGAGGATATTTCCTTTTTCACCATAGCCATCCCTATACTCCTGAATGTCTCTTGGTAGTTTTTTCTCCTAAAGGGATTCTGGAATACTCTAGGAGAAGAAAGGTGAGTGAAATGCACACGTCATTCTGTGAGTGGAATGCACATGTCACAAAGCAGCTCCTCAGAAAGCTTCTCTCCAGTTTCTCTCTGGAGACGTGTCATTTCTCAGTCTAAGCATCAAAGCACTCATGAATATCCCTTTGCAGACTAAAGAAAAACAGTGTTATGATACTGCTCAATGAAAAGAGAAGCGTAACTCTGTGAGTAGAATTCACGTGACAGAGCAGCTTCACAGAAAGCTTTCTTCTGGATTCTCTCTGAGGTTATTTCTTTTTCACGATATTCTAAAGGGTGTTTCCAAATGTCCTTTCTCAGCTTCCACAGAAACAGGGATTTCAAACTACTTAATCCAAAGCATGATTTAACTCTATGAGATGAGCACAAACTTCACAAAACTGTTGCCCATAAAGCTTCTCTCCAATTTTCGATGGAAGACATTTCCTTGCTCAACACAGGCCTCCGGTTGCCACTTGCTGTCCCTCACAGAACCCTCAAAGACCGACTTTCAAACTGGGAAATGTAGAGTAAGCTTTATCCCTGTGAAAAGAATGGACATGTCAGAGAGCAGTTTCTTCCAGTGCTTCTTTCTGTTTTTTATTGGATGACATTTCACTTTTTGCCATAGTCTTCGCTGCACTTCAAATATCTCTCTTTTGGTGTTCCAGGAACAGTGTTGAAACCGTGGCTTATGAGAAGGAAGTTACCAATCCCTGAGTGGAATGCACACATCACCAAGCAGTTTCTCAGAAAGCTTCTCTCCAGTTTTTATCTGACTACATTTCCTATTTCACCATAGGCCCGAATATGATCCCAAATATCCCTTTGCGGATCCATCCAAGAGGGAGTTTCCAAGCTGTATAATATAAAGAAAGCTTCATGTCTGTGAGATGAATAAACATAGCAAAAAGCAAATTCACAGAAACCTTCTTTGCAGTTTTTTTCTGAAGAGATTTCCTTTTTCACCACAGTCCTGAATGGGCTCTGGAAGGTCCCTTCTGGATCCGTGCATGGCAGTTTCCAAGTTGGGTAACGTAAAGAAAGTTTTATCTATGCGAGATGATTACTCATATCAAAGAGTATTTTCCTAGAAAGCTTCTTTCCAGTTTCTCTCTGAGGTTGCTTCCCCTTTCACCATTGGCATCAGCATGCTCCTGAATATCACTTGGAACCTGTTCTTCCAAAAGACTTTCCCCGACGCTGTATGAGAAGAGAGGTATAAAATTCTGACTGGAATGCAGATGAGACAAAGCAGTTCCACGGAAAGCTTCTTTCCAGTTTTGGTGTGAACACATTTCCTTTTTCACCGTAAGCCTCAAAGTGCTCCCGAATATCCTGACACACACTAAGCATACACGGGGTTAGAAAACTGCTAAATGAAAAGAGGGGCTTAACTGAGTGACAGCCATTCAGATGACACAGAGCAGCTTCACAGAGAGCTTCCTTCTGGATTTTACCTGAGGACATTTCTTTCTCCAAGTTCTAAGGATCATACCCAAATGTCCTTCATCACATTCCACAAAAAAATGATTTCAAGCTGCTCAATCCAAAGAACGGGTTAACTCTATGAGACGAATACACACATCAAAAAGCAGTTGCTCAGAAAGTTTCTCTGCAGGTTTCATCAGAAGACATTTCCTTGCTCACCACAAGCCTCCAGGCATCAGTAAATATCCCTTCACAGATTCTCCAAAAACAGAGTTTCAAAACTTGGTACCATAGAATAAGCATTAAGTCTCTGAAGTGAATGTACATATCAGACAGCAGATTCTTGGAACGCTTCTTCCTCGATTTTATTTCAGTATATTTCACTATTCGCCAAAGTCCTCAATGCGTTCTGAAATACCACTTTTTCGGTTGCACAGGAACAGTGTTCAAACACTGCCTTGTGAGAAAAGAGGTATAAACCCTAATTGGAATGCATACATCCCAAAGTCTTTTCTCAGAAAGCTTGTATCCACTTTTTATCTGAAGATATCTCCTCTTTCACCGTACACCTGAATGTGCTCCCGAAAGTGCCTTCATGGATACATGCATGATGGAGCTTTCAAACTATGTAATATAATAAAAGTTTTAACTCTGCGAGATGAATAAATAAATGTAACACAAGGCAGTTTCACAGAAATCTTCTTTCCAGTTTTTTTATGAGGATATTTCCTTTTTCACCATAGCCATCCCTATACTTCTGAATGTCTCTTGGCAGCTTCTTCTCTAAAAGGGATTCCAATATCCTCTAGGAGAAGAAAGGTGAGTGGAATGAACACGTCACTCTGTGAGTGGAATGCACAACGTCATTCTGTGAGTGGAATTCTGTGAGTGGAATACACAAGTCACAAAGCAGCTCCTCAAAAAGCTTCTCTCCAGTTTCTATCTGAGGACGTTTCCTTTCTCACCGTGAGCCTGAACACGCTCCTGGGTATCCCTTCTCAGACTAAGCAAAAACAGAGATATGATGCTGCTCAATGAAAAGAGAATTCACGTGGCACAGAGGAGTTTCACAAAAAGCTTCATTCAGGTTTCTCTCTGAGGGTATTTCTTTTTCAGGATATTGTAAAGAGAATTTCCAAATGTCCTTTCTCAGATTCCACAGAAACAGTTATTTCAAACTACCCAATCCAGAGAATACTTTAACTCTATGAGATGAACTCAAACTTCACCAAAGAGTTGTGCAGAAAGCTTCTCTCAAATGTTCGATGGAAGAGATTTCCTTGCTCGACACAGGCCTCCGGTTGCCACTTACTATCCCTTTGCAGAACCCTGAAAGGTCGATTTTCAAACTGGGAAAGTACAGCAAGCTTTAACCCTGTGTAAAAATGGACATGTCAGAGAGCAGTTTCTTTGAGTGCTTCTTTCTGTTTTTTATTGGACATTTCAATTTTGCCATAGTCTTCAATGTGTTCCGAATATCACTCTTTTGGTTTCACTGGAACAGTGTTCAAATTGTGCCTTATGAAAAGAAAGTTATAAATCCCTGAGTGGACTGCACATGGCACCAAGCAGTTTCTAAGAAAGCTTCTCTCCCCTTTTCATCTGACTATATTTCCTATTTCACTATAGGCCTGAATGTGATCCCAAATATCCCTTTGCGGATCCATCCACGAGGGAGTTTCCAAGCTGTTTAATGTCAAGAAAGCTTCATCTATGTGAGATGAATAAACATAGCAAAAACAGATTCCCAGAAAGCTTCTTTCCCCTTCTGATCTGAAGATATTTCGTTTTTCACCATAGCCCTGAATGTGCTCCCAAAGGTCCATTCGTTGATCCGTCCATGACAGTTTCCAAGCTGCATAACGTAAAGAAAGCATTATCTATGTGAGATGATTACACATATCACAGAGTAGTTTCCTAGAAATCTTTTTCCAGTTTTAATCTGAGGCTATTTCCGTTTTCACCATCGACATCAACATGTTCCCGAATATGACTTGGTACCTGTTTCTCCAAAGGGTTTCCCCAACGCTGTATGGAAGAGAGGTATAACACTGTGAGTGGAATCCACACATCAGAAGGCAGTTGCTCGGAAAGCTTCTCTCCAGTTTTGATCTGAACATATTTCCTTTTCCACCGTAAGCCTCAAAATTCTCCCAAATATCACATCAGACGCTAAGCATACACAGGGTTAGAAAACTGCTCACTGAAAACAGGGCCTCAACAGAGTGAGAGCCATTAAAATGACACAGAGCAGTGTCACAGAAAGCTTCCTTCTGGATTTTATCTGAGGATATTTCTTTCTCTGTGTTCTAAGGATCGTTCCCAAATGTCCTTCCTCAAATTCCATGAAAACAGTGATGTCAATCTGTCCAATCCAAAGAACGGTTTAACTCTATGAGACAAATACACACATCGAAAAGCAGTTGCTCAGAAAGTTTCTCTGCAGGTTTCATCAGAAGACATTTCCTTGCTCACCACAAGCCTCCAGGCGTCAGTAAATATCCTTTCACAGATTCTCCAAAAACAGAGTTTTGAAACTGGGTAACATACAGTAAGCATTAAGTCTGTGAAGTGAATGCACATATCAGACAGCAGATTCTTGGAACGCTTCTTCCTCGATTTTATTTCAGTATATTTCACTGTTTGCCAAAGTCCTCAATGCGTTCTGAAATATCACTTTTTCGGTTGCACAGGAACAGTGTTCAAACACTGCCTTGTGAGAAAAACGGTATAACTCCCTGAGTGGAATGCATGCTTCTCAAAGTCGTTTCTCAGAAATCTTCTCTCCACTTTTTATCTGAAGATATCTCCTCCTTCACCGTAGGCCTGAATGTGCTCCCGCATATCCCTTCGAGGTTCTGTGCATGATGAAGTTTCCAAACTGCGTAATAGAAGAAAAGTTTTAGCTATGCGAGATGAATAAATACATCTAACACAAGGCAGTTTCACAGAAATCTTCTTTCCAGTTTTTGTCTGAGGATATTTCCTTTTTCACCATAGCCATCCCTATGCTCCAGAATGTCTCTTGGTAGCTTTTTCTCCATAAGGGTTTCCTGAATCCTCTAGAAGAAGAAGGGTGATTGGATGCACATGTCATGCTCTGAGTGAAATTCTGTGAGTGGAATGCACACGTTACAAAGCAGCTCCTCAGAAAGCTCCTCTCCACGTTGTATCTGAAGACATTTCCTTTCTCAACGTAAGCCTCAAAACGCTTCTTAATATCCCTCCACAGACTAAACAAAAACAATGTTATGATATTGCTCAACGAAAAGAGAAGATGAACTGTGTGAGTGGAATTCACTGGACACAGGACAGTTTGACAGAAAGCTTTCTTCTGGTTTCTCTCTGAGGTTATTTCTTTTGCAGGATATT
>NW_012119121.1:207782-211352 GCF_000951035.1 Colobus angolensis palliatus
GGTGTAAAAATGGATATATCAGAGTGCAGTTTCTTCGAGTCCTTCCTTCTCTTTTTTATTGGATATTTCAATTTTGCCATAGTCTTCGATGTGCTCCGCATATTACTCTTTTGGTTTTACATGAACAGTGTTCAAATTGTGCCTTATGAGAAGAAAGTTATAACTCCCTGAGTGGAATGCACACGTCACCAAGCAGTTTCTCAGAAAGCTTCTCTCCCGTTTTTATCTGACTATATTTCCTATTTCACTATAGCTCTGAATGTGATCCCAAATATCCCTTCGTGGATCTATCCACGAGGGAGATTACAAGCTGTTTAATGTAAAGAAAGCTTCATCTATGTGAGATGAATAAACATAACAAAAAGCAGATTCCCAGAAAGCTTCTTTCCTGCTCTGATCTGAAGATATTTCTCTTTTCACCAGAGTCCTCAAAGTGCTCCCGAAAGTCCCTTTGTGGATCCGTCCATGACAGCTTCCAAGCTGCGTAATGTAAAGAAACCTTTATCTATGTGAGATGATTACACATATCACAGATTAGTTTCCTAGAAAAACTTTTCCAGTTTTCGTCTGAGGCTATTTCCCTTTTCACCATCAGCACCAACATGCTCTGGAATATCACCTGGTACTTGTTTCTCCAAAAGGGTTTCCCCGATGCTGTATTAGTATAGGGGTATATCACTGTGAGTGTAATGCACACATCACAAGGCATTTCCTCGGAAAGCTTCTCTCCAGTTTTGGTCTGAACATATATCGTTTTTCACCATAAGCCTCAAAATGCTCCTGAATATCCTGTCATATGCTAAGCATACACAGGATTAGAAAACTGCTGAATGAAATTAGGAGCTTATCGGAGTGAGAGCCATTAAGGTGACACAGAGCAGTTTCACAGAAAGCTTCCTTCTGGATTTTACCTGAGGATATTTATTTCTCCATGTTCTAAGGGTCATTCCCAAATATCCTTCCTCAGATTCCCCAAAAACAGTGATTTCAAGCTGCTAAAACCAAAGAGCAGTTTAACCCTATGAGAAGAATACACACATTGCAAAGCAGTTGCTCAGAAAGTTTCTCTGCAGGTTTCATCACAAGACGTTTCCTTGCTCACCTCAAGCTCACGGGCGGCAGTAAATATCCCTTCACAGATAGTTCAAAGACAGAGTTTGGAAACTCGGTAACATAGAGTAAGCATTAACTCAGTGAAGTGAATGCACATATCAGAGAGCCGATTCTTGGAACGCTTCTTCCTCGATTTTATTTCAGTATATTTCACAATGCGCCACAGTCCTTAATGCGCTCCAAAATATCAATTTTTCAGTTTCACAGGAACAGTGTTCAAACACCGCCTTGTGAGAAAAGAGGTATAACTCCCTGAGTGGAATGCATACATCACAATGTTCTTTCTCAGAAAGCTTCTATCCACTTTTTATCTGAAGATATCTCCGCTTCATCGTAGCACTGAATGTGCGCCTGAATGTCACTTTGCGAATCCGTGCATGACAGAGTTTCCTAACTGTGTAATATAAGAAAAGTTTCAACTATGCAAGATGAATAAATATTTCTAACACAAAGCAGTTTCACAGAAATCTTCTTTCCAGTTTTTGTCTGAGAATATTTCGTATTTCACCATAGCCGTCCCTATACTCCCGAATGTCTCTTGGTAGCTTTTCCTCCAAAAGGATTTCCGGAATCCACTAGAAGAAGAAAGGTGAATGGAATGCACACGTCATTCTGTGAGTGCAATGCACACATCATTCTATGAGAGGAATTCTGTGAGTGGAATGCCCACGTCACAAAATAGCTACACAGAAAGCTTCTCTCCAGTTTCTATCTGAAGACATTTCTTTTCTCACTGTAAGCCTCAAAGGACTCCTGAATATCCCTTCACAGACTAAACAGAAAAAGTGTTATGATACTGTTCAATGAAAAGAGAAGCTTAACTGTGTGAGTGGAATTCACGTGACACAGAGCAGTTTGACAGAAATCTTCCTTCTGCTTTCTCTCTGAGGTTATTTCTTTTTATAATATTCTAAAGAGCATTTTTAAATGTCCTTATTCAGATTCCACAGAAACAGTGATTTCAAACTACTCAATCCGAAGAATGATTTAACTCTATGTGATGAGCACAAACTTCAAAAAACAGTTGTGCTGAAAGCTTCTCTCAAATATTCAATGGAAAACATTTCCTTGCTCCACACAGGCCTCAGGTTGGCACGTACTCTCCCTTCACAGAACTCTCAAAGACCGACTTTCAAAGTGGGAAATGTAGAGTAAGATTAAACCCTGTGTAAAAATGGACATGTCAGAGAGCAGTTTCTTCGAGTGTTTCTTTCTGTTTTTTATTGGACATTTCAATTTTGCCATAGTCTTCAATGCACTCCGAATATCACTCTTTTGGTTTTACAGGAACTGTGTTCAAATTGTGCCTTATGAGAAGAAAGTTATAACTCCCTGAGTGGAAAGCACACGTCACCAAGCAGTTTCTCAGAAAGCTTCTCTCCCGTTTTTATCTGACTATATTTCCTATTTCACTAGAGGCCCAAATGTGATCCCAAATATCCCTTTGGGGATCCATCCACGAGGGAGTTTCCAAGCTGTGTACTGTAAAGAAAGCTTCATCTATGTGAGATGAATAAACATAGCAAAAAGCAGATTCACATAAAGCTTCTTTCCCTTTTTTTCGGAAGATATTTCGTTTTTCTCCATAGTCCTCAAAGTGCTCCTGAAGGTCCCTTCGTGGATAATTCCATGAGATTTTCCAAGCTTCCAATGTAAAGAAAGCATTATCTATGTGAAATTATTACACATATCACAGAGTGGTTTCCTAGACAGCTTTTTCCAGTTTCAATCTGAGGATATGGCCCTTTTGGCCTCGGCACCAACATGCTCCCGAATATCACTTGATGCCTCTTTCTCCAAAAGGGTTTCCCCGACCTTGTATGAGAAGAGAGGTATAACACTGTGAGTGGAATGCACACATCAAAAGGTAGTTCCTCGGAAAGATTCTCTCCAGTTTTTGTCTGAAAATATTTCCTTTTTCACCGTAAGTCTCAAAGTGCTCTTGAAATATCCCGTCACTCATTAAGGATACACACTTTTAGGAAACTGCTCAAAGAAAAGAGGGGCTTAACTGAATGAGAGCCATTAAGACGACACAAAGCAGTTTCGCAAAAAGCTTCCTTCTGGATTTTACCTGCGGATATTTCTTTCTCCATGTTCTAAGGATCATTCCAAAATGTACTTCCTCTAATTCAACAAAAACAGTGATTTCAAGCTGTTCCATCCAAAGAACGGTTTTGCTCTATGAGACAAATACACACATTGCAAAGCAGTTGCTCAGAAAGCTCAGCTGCAGATTTCATCAGAAGACATTTCCTTACTCACCACAAGCCTGTGGGTGTCAGTAAATATCCCTTCACAGATACTTCAAAGACAGAGTTTCGAAACTGGGCAACAGAGAGGAAGCATTAACTCTGTGAAGTGAATGCACATATCAGAGAGCAGATTGCTGGAACGACTCTTCCTCGATGTTATTTCAATATATTTCACTATTCACCATAGTCCTCAATGTGCTCC
>NW_012119121.1:211402-214504 GCF_000951035.1 Colobus angolensis palliatus
CTCCCTTCACAGAACTCTCAAAGACCGACTTTCAAAGTGGGAAATGTAGAGTAAGATTAAACCCTGTGTAAAAATGGACATGTCAGAGAGCAGTTTCTTCGAGTGTTTCTTTCTGTTTTTTATTGGACATTTCAATTTTGCCATAGTCTTCAATGCACTCCGAATATCACTCTTTTGGTTTTACAGGAACTGTGTTCAAATTGTGCCTTATGAGAAGAAAGTTATAACTCCCTGAGTGGAAAGCACACGTCACCAAGCAGTTTCTCAGAAAGCTTCTCTCCCGTTTTTATCTGACTATATTTCCTATTTCACTAGAGGCCCAAATGTGATCCCAAATATCCCTTTGGGGATCCATCCACGAGGGAGTTTCCAAGCTGTGTACTGTAAAGAAAGCTTCATCTATGTGAGATGAATAAACATAGCAAAAAGCAGATTCACATAAAGCTTCTTTCCCTTTTTTTCGGAAGATATTTCGTTTTTCTCCATAGTCCTCAAAGTGCTCCTGAAGGTCCCTTCGTGGATAATTCCATGAGATTTTCCAAGCTTCCAATGTAAAGAAAGCATTATCTATGTGAAATTATTACACATATCACAGAGTGGTTTCCTAGACAGCTTTTTCCAGTTTCAATCTGAGGATATGGCCCTTTTGGCCTCGGCACCAACATGCTCCCGAATATCACTTGATGCCTCTTTCTCCAAAAGGGTTTCCCCGACCTTGTATGAGAAGAGAGGTATAACACTGTGAGTGGAATGCACACATCAAAAGGTAGTTCCTCGGAAAGATTCTCTCCAGTTTTTGTCTGAAAATATTTCCTTTTTCACCGTAAGTCTCAAAGTGCTCTTGAAATATCCCGTCACTCATTAAGGATACACACTTTTAGGAAACTGCTCAAAGAAAAGAGGGGCTTAACTGAATGAGAGCCATTAAGACGACACAAAGCAGTTTCGCAAAAAGCTTCCTTCTGGATTTTACCTGCGGATATTTCTTTCTCCATGTTCTAAGGATCATTCCAAAGTGTACTTCCTCTAATTCAACAAAAACAGTGATTTCAAGCTGTTCCATCCAAAGAACGGTTTTGCTCTATGAGACAAATACACACATTGCAAAGCAGTTGCTCAGAAAGCTCAGCTGCAGATTTCATCAGAAGACATTTCCTTACTCACCACAAGCCTGTGGGTGTCAGTAAATATCCCTTCACAGATACTTCAAAGACAGAGTTTCGAAACTGGGCAACAGAGAGGAAGCATTAACTCTGTGAAGTGAATGCACATATCAGAGAGCAGATTGCTGGAACGACTCTTCCTCGATGTTATTTCAATATATTTCACTATTCACCATAGTCCTCAATGTGCTCCAAAATGTCACTATTTCGGTTTCACAGGAACAGCGTTAAAACTCTGTCTTGTGAGAAAAGAGATATAACTCCCTGAATGGAATGCATACATCACAAAGTAGTTTCTCAGAAAGCTTCCATCAAGTTTTCCTGCAGATATCTCCTCTTTCAACATAGGCCTGCTTTCCTCTTTCACCATAGCGGTCCCTATACTCCTGAATGTCTCTTTGTAGCTTTTCTCCAAAAGGGATTCTGGAATCCTCTAGGAGAAGAAAGGGGAGGGGAATGCACACGTCATTCTGTGAGTGGAATGCACACGTCATTCTGTGAGTGGAATTCTGTGAGTGAAATGCACACGTCATAAAGCAGCTCCTCAGAAAGTTTCTCTCCAGTTTGTATCTGAAGATGTTTCCTTTCTCACCGTGATAATGAAAGCCCTCCTGAATATCCCTTTGCAGACTAAACAAAAGCAGTGTTATGATACTGCTCAATGAAAAGGGAAGCTTAAGTGTGTGAGCAGAATTCACGTGACACAAAGCAGTTTCACAGAAAGCTTCCTTCTGGGTTTTCTTTGATGTTGTTCCTTTTTCAGGATATTCTAAAGAGCATTTCCAATTGTCCTTTCTCAGATTCCACAGAAACAGTGATTGCAAACTGCTCAATCCAAAGAATGATTTAACTCTATGAGATGAATACAACATCACAAAAGAGTTGTGCAGAAAGCTTCTCTCCAATTTTCGATGGAAGATGTTTCTTGCTCGACACATGCCTCTGGTTGCCACTTACTATCCCTTCAGAGAACCCTCAAAGATCGACATTCATACTTGGAAATATAGAGCAAGCTTTAACCCTGTGAAAAGAATGGAAAAGTCCGAGAGCAGTTTCTTCGAGTGCTTCTTTCTGTTTTTTATTGGACGACATTTCAATTTTTGCCATAGTCTTCAATGTGCTCCGAATATCACTCTTTTAGTTTTCCAGGAACAGTGTTCAAACTGTTCCTTATGAGAATAAAATTATAACTACCTGTCTGGAATGCACACATCACCAAGCAGTTTCTCATAAAGCATCTCTTCTGTTTTTATCTGACTATATTTCCTATTTCACCATAGGCCCGAATATGACCCCAAATATCCCTTCGCGGCTCCATCCACGAGTGAGTTTCCAAGCTGTGTAATGTTAAGGAACCTTCAACTATGTGAGATGAACGAATATAACAAAAAGCAGATTCACAGAAAGCTTCTTTCCAGTTTTTATCTGAAGATATTTCCAATTTCAACATAGCCCTGAATGTGCTCACGGAGGTCCCTTCCTGGATCCATCAATGACAATTTCCAAGATGCATAATGTAAAGAAAGCTGAATCTATGTCAGATGATTACGTATGTCACAGAGTAGTTTCCTAGAAAGATTCTCTCCAGTTTTTGTCTGAGGCTATTTCCCTTTTCACGATTGGCATCAACATGCTCCCGAATATCACTTGGTACCTGTTTCTCCAAAAGGGTTTCCCCGACGCTGTATGTGAAGAGAGGTATAACACTGTGAGTGAAATGCACAGGTCACAAATCAGTTCCTCGGAAAGCTTCTCTCCCGTTTTGGTGTGAACGTATTTCCTTTTTCACCATAAGCCTCAAAGTGCTCCCAAATATCCAGTCACACGCTAAGCATACACAGGGGTAGAAAGCTGCTCAATGAAAAGAGAGGCTTAACTGAGTGAGAGACATTAAGACGACACAGAACAGTTGCACAGAAAGCTTCCTTCTGGATTTTCA
>NW_012119121.1:219639-267366 GCF_000951035.1 Colobus angolensis palliatus
AAAATGCAGAAATCACCGGTCTTCTGTGTCCTTCGCGCTGGGAGTTGGAGACTGCAGCTGCTCCTATTCGGCCATCTTGCTCCGCCCACAGTAGCTCTCTTTCTCCATTTTCTAAGGATCATTCCCAAATGTCCTTCCTCAGATTCCACAAAAACAGTGATTTCAAGCTGCTCATTCCAAATAACGGTTTAATTCCATGAGAAGAATACACACATCGCAAAGCAGTTGCTCAGAACGTTTCTCTCTAGGTTTCATCAGAAGATGTTTCCCTGCTCACCACAAGCCTCCGGGCGCCACTAAATATTCTTGCACAGATACTTCAAAGACAGAGTTTCGAAACTGGGCAGCATAGAGTAAGCATTAACTCTGTGAAATGAATGAACATATCAGAGAGCAGATTTTTGGAACTCTTCTTCCTCGATTTTATTTCATTATGTTTCCCTATTCGCCATAGTCCTCAATGTGCTCCAAAATATCACTTTTTTGGTTTCACAGGTACAGTGTTCAAATACTGCCTTGTGAGAAAAGAGGTATAACTCCCTGAGTGGAATTCATACATCACAAGGTCGTTTCTCAGCCAGCTTCTCTCCAATTTTTATCTGAAGATATCTACTCTTTAACCGGAGGCCTGAATGCGCTCCCGAATATTCCTTCACATATCCATGCATGACGGAGTTTCCAAACTGCATAATATAAGAACAGTTTTAACTATGCGAGATGAATAAATATATCTAACACAAAGCAGTTTCACAGAAATCATCTTTCCAGGTTTTGTCTGAGGATATATCCTTTTCACCATAGCCGTCCCTATACTCCTGAATGTCTCTTGGTAGCTTCTTCTCCGTAAGGGAATCCGGACTCCTCTAGGAGAAGAAAGATGAGTGGAATGCACACGTCATTCTGTGAGTGGAATTCTGTGAGTGGAATGCACACGTCACAAAGCAGCTCCTCAGAAAGCTTCTCTCCAGTTTCTATCTGAAGATGTTTCCTTTCTCACTGTAAGCCTCTAAGCGCTCCTGAATATCCCTTCACAGGCTAAACAAAAGCAGTGTTATGACACTGCTCAAGCTTAACTGTTTGAGCGGAATTCACCTGACACAGAGCAGTTTCACAGAAAGCTTCCTCCTGGTTTCTCTCTGAGGTTATTTCCTTTTCAGGATATTCTAAATAGCATTTACAAATGTCCTTTCTCAGATTCCACAGAAGCAGTGACTTCAAAATTCTCATTCCAAAGAATGATTTAACTCTGTGAGATGAACACAAACTTCACAAAAGAGTTGCACAGAAAGCTTCTCTCAAATATTGGGTGGAAGATATTTCCTTGCTCAACACAGGCCTTCAGTTCACACTTTTCATCCCTTCGCAGAACACTGAAAGACTGACTTTCAAACTGGAAAATATAGAGTAAGCATTAATCCTGTGAAAAGAATGGATATGTTAAAGAGCATTTCTTCGAGTGCTTCTTTCTTTTTTCTATTGGACGACATTTCACTTTTTGCCATAGTCTTCAGTGTGCTTGGAACACCTCTCTTTTCGTTTTCCAGGAACAGTGTTCAAACTGTGGCTTATAGGAAGGAAGTTAAAACTCCCTGAGTGGAATGCACACATCACTAAGCAGTTTCTCAGAAAGCTTCTCTCCAATATTTATCTGACTATATTTCCTATTTCACCATAGGCCCGAATATTATCCCAAATATCCCTTCACAGATCCTTCCAAGAGGGAGTTTTCAAGCTGCATAATGTGAAGAAAGCTTCATCTCTGTGAGATGAATAAACATAGCAAAAAGCAAATTCTCAGAAACCTTCTTTCCAGTTTTTATCTGAAGAGATTTCCTTTTTCATCAGAGTCTTGAATGTGCTCCCAATGGTCCCTTCCTGGATCCGTCCATGACAGTTTCCAAGTTGTGTAATGTAAAGAAAGCTCTATCTATGCGAGTTGATTACACATATCAAAGAGTAGTTTCCTAGAAAGTTTCTCTCCAGTTTTTCTCTGAGGCTGTTTCCGTTTTCAGCATTGGTATCAACATGCACCCGAATATCACTTGGTACCTGTTCCTCCAAATGAGTTTCCCCAACGCTGTATGAGAGGAGAGGTATAACACTCTGACTAGAATGCACATAAGATAAAGCACTTCCTCGGAAAGCTTCCCTACAGTTTCGATCTGAACATATTTCCTTTTTCACCGTAAGCCTCAAAGTGCTCCCGAATATCACATCCCACACTAAACATACACAGGGTTATAAAACTGCTGAATGAAAAGAGAGGCTTAACTGAGTGAGAGGAAATAAGACGACACAGAGCAGTTTCACAGAAAGCTACCTTTTGGATTTTACCTAAGGATAGTTCTTTCTCCATATTCTAGGAATCGATCCGAATCTCCTTCCTCAGATCTCACAAAAAAAGTGATTTCAATCTGTTCTATCCAAAGAACAGTTTAACCCAATGAGACAAATACACACATCGCAAGGTAGTTACTCAGAAAATTTCTCTGCAGGTTTCATTGAAAGACGTTTCCTTGCTCACATCCTCCTGGTGTCACTAAATATCTCTTCACAGATTCTTCAAAGACAGAGTTTTGAAACTGGGCAACATAGAGTAAGCATTAACTCTCTGAAGTGAATGCACATATCAGAGAGCAGATCCTTGGAAGGCTTCTTCCTCGATTTTATTTCAGTATATTTCACTATTCGCCATAGTCCTCAATGTGCTCTGAAATATCACGTTTTTGGTTTCACAGGAAGAGTGTTCAAACACTGCTGTGTGAGAAAAGAGGTATAACTCCCTCAGTAGAATGCATATATCACGAAGTCGTTTCTCAGAAAGCTTCTCTCCACTTTTTATCTGAAGATATCTCCTCTTTCACCGTAGGCCTGAATGTGCTCCCGAATATTCCTTCGTGGATCCATGCATGACGGAGTTTCCAAACTGCATTATATAAGTAAAGTTTTAACTATGCGAGATGAGTAAATATATCTTACACAAAGCAGTTTCACAGATATCTTCTTTCCACTTTTTGTCTGAGGATACTTCCTTTTTCACCATAATCATCCCTATACTCTCGACTGTCTCTTGGGAGCTTTTTCTCCAAAAGGGATTCCGGAATCCTCTAGGAGATGAAAGGTGAGTGGAATGCACAGGTCATTCTGTGAGTGGAATTCTGTGAGTGGAATGCAGACGACACAAAGCAGCTCCTCCGAAAGCTTCTCTCCTGTTTCTATGTGAAGACGTTTCCTTTCTCACTGTAAGCCACAAAGTGCTCCTGAATATCCCTTCGTAGACTAAACAAAAACAGTGTTATGACACTGCTCAATGAAAAGAGAAACTTAACTGCATGAGTGGAATTCACGTGACACAGAGCAGTTTGACAGAAAGCTTCCCTCTGGTTTCAGTCTGAGGTTATTTCTTTTTCAGGATATTCTAAACAGCGTTTCTAAATGTGCTTTCTGAGATTCCACAGAAACAGGGATTTCAAACTACTGAATCCAAAGAATGATTTAACTGTGTGAGATGAGCTCAAATTTCACAAAACAGTTGCGCACAAAGCTTCTCTCAAATATTCGATGGAAGACATTTCCTTGCGCGTCACAGTCCTCCGGTTGCCACTTACTATCCCTCGCAGAACCCTGAAAACCGACTTTCAAACTGGGAAATGTAGAGTAAGGTTTAACCCTGTGTTAAAATGGACATGTCAGAGAGCAGTTTCTTCGAGTGCTTCTTTCTGTTTTTTATTGGTCATTTCAATTTTGCCCTAGTCTTCAATGTGCTCTGAATATCACTCTTTTGGTTTTACAGGAACAGTGTTCAAATTTTTCCTTATTAGAAGAAAGTTACAACACCCTGAGTGGAATGCAGACGTCACAAAGCAGTTTATCAGAAAGCTTCTCTCCAGTTTTGATCTGACTATATTTCCTATTTCACTCTATGTCCGAATGTGATCCCAAATATCCCTTCATGGATCCATCCACAAGGGCATTTCCAAGATTTCTAATGTAAGGAAAAATTCATCTATCTGAGATGAATAAACTTAGCATAAAGCAGATTCAGAGAAAGCTTCTTTCCCGTTTTTAACTGAAGATATTTCATTTTTCACCATAGTCTTCAAAGTACTCTCAAAGTTCCCTTGGTGGATCGGTCCATGACAGTTTCAAAGCTGTGTAATGTAAAGAAATCTTTATCATTTTGATATGATTACACATATCACAGAGTAGTTTCCTAGAAAGCTTTTCCCAGGCTGGGAGCGGTGGCTCAAGTCTGTAATCCCAGCACTTTGGGAGGCCGAGACGGGCGGATCACGAGGTCAGGAGATCGAGACCATCCTGGCTAACAGGGTGAAACCCCGTCTCTACTAAAAAATACAAAAAACTAGCCAGGCGAGGTGGCGGGCGCTTGTGGTCCCAGCTGCTCGGGAGGCTGAGGAAGGAGAATGCTTGCAGTGAGCTGAGATACGGCCACTGCACTCCAGCCTGGGAGACAGAGCAAGACTCCGTCTCAAAAAAAAAAAAAGAAGAAGACTTTTCCCAGTTTTAGTCTGGGGCTACTTCTCTTTTCACCATTGGCAGCAACATGCTCCCGAATATCATTTGGTGCCTGTTTCTCCAAAAGTGTTCCCCAAAGCTGTATGAGAAGAGAGATATAACATTGTGAGTGAAATGCACACGTTACAAGGCAGTTCCTCGGATAGCTTCTCTCCAGCTTTGGTCTGAAGACATATCCTTTTTCACCATGAGCCTGAAAGTGCTCCTGAATATCCCATCACATGCTAACCATACAAAGGTTTAGAAAATTGCTCAATGGAAAGAGGGGCTTCTCTGAGTGAGAGCCATTAAGATGACACAGAGCAGTTTCACAGAAAGCTTCCTTCTGGATTTTACCTTAGGATATTTCTTTCTCCATGTTCTAAGGAATGTTCCCAAATGTCCTTCCTCAGATTCCACAAAAACAGTGATTTCAAGGTGTTCAATCCAAAGACGGGTTTCACTCTATGAGACGAGTACAAACATCACAAAGCAGTTATTCAGAAAGTTTCTCTGCAGGTTTCAACAGAAGACATTTCCTTGCTCACCACAAGCCTCCGGGTGTCACTAAATATCCCTTCACAGATACTTTAAAGACAGAATTTCGAAACTGGCAACATAGAGTAAGCATTAACTCTGTGTACTGAATGCACATATCACAGAGCAGATTCTTGGAATGCATCTTCCTCGATTTTATTTCAGTATATTTCACTATTCGCCATAGTCCTCAATGCACTCCAAAATACCACTTTTTTGGTTTCACAGGAAGAGTGTTCAAACACTGCCTTGTGAGAAAAAAGGTATAACTCCCTGAGTGGAGTGCACACATCCCAAAGTTGTCTCTCAGAAAGTTTCTCTCCACTTTTAATCTGAAGATACTGCCTCTTTCACCATAGACCTGAATGTGCTCCCGAATATCCCTTCGCAGATCCCTGCATGACGGAGTTTCCAAACAGCGTAATATAAAAAGTTTTTAATTCTGCGAGATGAATAAATATATCTACAACAAAGCAGTTTCACAGAAATCTTCTTTCCAGTTTTTGTCTGAGGATATTTCCTTTTTTACCATAGCCATCCCTATAATACCGAATGTCTCTTGGTAGCTTTTTCTCTGAAAGGGATTCCGGAACCCTCTTGGAGAAGAAAGGTGAGTGGAATGAACATGTCATTCTGTGAGTGGAATGCACACATCATTCTATGAGTGGAATTCTGTTAATGGAATGCACACGTCACAAAGCAGCTCCTCAGAAAGCTTCTCTCCAGTTTCTATCTGAAGATGTTTCCTTTCTCACTGTAAGCATCAAAGTGCTCCTGAATATCCCTTCACAGACTAAACAAAAACAGTGTTATGATACTGCTCAATGAAAAGAGAAGCTTAACTGTGTGAGTGGAATTCTCGTGACACAGAAGAGTTTCACAGAAAGATTCCTTCTGGTTTCTCTCTGAGGTTATTTGATTTTCAGGATATTCTAAAGAGTGTTTCCAAATGTCCTTTATCAGATTCCACAGAAAGAGTGATTTCAAACTGCTCAAGCCAAAGAATTATTTAACTCTATGGGACAAATACAAACATCACAAATGAGTAGCGCAGAAAGCTTCTCTCCAATTTTCAATGGAAGACACTTCCTGGCTCGACACAGGCCTCCGGTTCACACTTATTATCCCTTCGCAGAACCCGCAGAGACAGACTTTCAAACTGGGAAATGTAGAGTAAGATTTAACTATGTGAAAAGAATGGACATGTCAGAGAAAATTTCTTCGAGTGCTTCTTTTTGTTTTTTATTGGACAACCTTTCACTTTTTGCCATAGTCTTCAATGTGCTCCGAATATCACTCTTTTGCTTTTCCAGGAACAGTGTTCAATCTGTGGCTTATGAGAAAGAAGTTACAACTCCCTGAGTGGAATGAACACATCACCAAGAAGTTTCTCAGAAAGCTTCTCTCCAGTTTTTATCTGGCTATATTTCCTATTTCACCATAGGCCCCTGTGAGATCCCAAATATTCCTTCATGGATCCATCCACGAGGGAGATTCCAAGCTGCGTAATGTAAAGAAAGCTTCATCTGTATGAGATGAATAAACATAGAAAAAGCAGATTCACAGAGAGCTTCTTTCCAGTTTTTATATGAAGATATTTCCTTTTTCACCATAGTCCTGAATCTGCTCCTGAATGTCCCTTCGTTGATCCGTCCATGACAGTTTCCAAGTTGCATAATGTAAAGAAAGCTCTATCTATGCGAGATGATTACACATATCAAAAAGTGGTTTCCTAGAAAACTTCTTTCCAGTTTTGCTCTGAGGATATTTCCCTTTTCACCATTGGAATCAACATGCTCCCGGATATCACTTGGTACCTGTTCCTCCAAAAGGGTTTCCCCAACACTGCATGAGAAGAGAGGTATAACACTCTGACTGGAATGCACATGAAACAAAGCATTTCCTCGGAAAACTTCTCTTCAGTTTTAGTCTGACCATAATTCTTTTTTCACCATAAGCCTCAAAGTAATCCCGAATATCACACCACACGCTAAACATACACTGGGATATAAAACTGTTCAATGAAAAGAGAAGATGAACTGAGTGAGAGGAATTAAAACGACACTGATCAGTTTCACAGAAAGCTTTCTTTTGGATTTTAACCGAGGATACTTCTTTTTCCATGTTCTAAGGATCACTCCCAAGTGTCGCTCCTCAGATTTCACAAAAACAGTGATTTCAAACTGTTCAATCCAAAGAATGGTTTAACTCTATGAGACGAATACACACATTGCAAAGCAGTTGCTCAGAAAGTTTCTCTGCAGATTTCATCGGAAGACGTTTCCTTGCTCACAAGCCTCCGGGTGTCACTAAATATCCCTTCACAGATTCCTCAAAGACAGAGTTTCGAAACTGGGCAACATAGAGTAAGCATTAACTGTGTGATGTGAATGCACATATCACAGAGCAGATTCTTGGAACCCTCCTTCCTCGATGTTATATCAGTATATTTCACTATTCGCCGTAGTCCTCAATGTTTTTCAAAATATCACTTTTTCGGTTTCACAGGAACAGTGTTCAAACACTGCCTTGTGAGAAAAGAGGTATAACTACGTGAGTGGAATGCATGTATCACAAAGTTGTTTTTCAGAAAGCTTCTATCCATTTTTTATCTAAAGATATCTACTCTTTCACCATAGGCCTGAATGTGCTCCCGAATGTCCCTTCGTGGATCCGTGCATGACGGAGTTTCCAAACTGCATAATATAAGAAAAGTTTTAACTATGCAAGATGAATAAATATATCTAACACAAAGCAGTTTCACAGAAATCTTCTTTCCAGTTTTTGTCTCAGGATATTTTCTTTTTCACCATAGCCATCCCTACACTCCTGAATGACACTTGGTAGCTTTTTATCCAAAAGGGAATCCAGAATCCTCTAGGAGAAGAAAGGTGAGTGGAATGCACACGTCATTCTGTGAGTGGAATGCACACGTCATTCTGTGTGTGGAATTCTGTGAGTGGAATGCACACGTCACAAAGCTGCTCCTCAGAAAGATTCTCTCCAGTTTCTATCTGAAGACGTTTCCTTTCTCACCTAAGCCTCAAAGCGCTCCTTTATATCCCATATCAGACTAAACAAAAACAGTGTTATGATACTACTCAATGGAAAGAGAAGCTTCACTGTGTGATCAGAATTCACGTGACACAGAGCAATTTCACAAAAAGCTTCCTTCTGGTCTCTCTCTGAGGTTACTTCTTTTTCAGGATATTTTAAAGAGCATTTCCAAATGTCCTTTCTCAGATTCCACAGAAACAGTCATTTCAAGCTACTCAATTCAAAGAATGACATAACTCTATGAGATAAGCACAAATTTCACAAAAGCGTTGCGCAGAATGCTTCTCTCAAATATTCGATGGAAGACACTTCCTTGCTCCACACAGGCCTCCGGTTGCCACTTACTATCACTTTGCAGAAACCTCAAAGACTGACTTTCAAACTGGGAAATGTAGAGTAAGCTTTAACCCTGTGCCAAAATGGACATGTCCGAGAACAATTTCTTCTAGTGCTTCTTTCTGTTTTCTATTGGACATTTCAGTTTTGCCATAGTCTTCAATGTGCTCCGAATATCAGTCTTTTCGTTTTACAGGAACAATGTTTAAATTGTGCCTTATGAGAAGAAAGTTGTAACTCCCTGAGAGGAATGCACACGTCACCAAGCAGTTTCTCAGAAAGCTTCTCTCCCGTTTTGATCTGACTATGTTTCATATTTGATGATAGGCCTGAATGTGATCCCAAATATCCCTTTGCGGATCCATCCACGAGGGAGTTTCCAAGATTTGTAATGTAAAGAAAGCTTCATCTATGTGAGATGGAAAAACATAGGAAAAAGCAGATTCAGAGAAAGCTTCTTTCCCATTTTTAGCTGAAGATATTTCGTTTTTCAGTGTAGTCTTCAAAGTGCTCCAAAAGGTCCCTTCGTGGAACCATCCATGACAGTTTCAAAGCTGTGTAATATAAAGAAACCTTTATCTATTTGGGATGATTACACATATCATAGAGTATTTTCCTAGAAAGCTTTTCCCAGTTTTAGTCTGAGGCTATTTTCCTTTGCACCGTGGGCAGCAACATGTTCCCGAATATCACTTGATACCTGTTTCTCCAAAAGGGATTCCCCGATGCTGTATGAGAAGAGAGGAATAACACTGTGAGTGGAATGAACACGTCACAAGGCAGTTCCTCGGAAAGCTTCTCTCCAGCATTGGTCTGAAGATATTTCCTTTTTCACCATGAGCCTGAAAGCACTCCTGAATATCCCCTCACATGCTAACCATACAAAGGGTTAGAAAACTGCACAATGAATAGAGGGTCTTAGCTGAGTGAGAGCCATTAAGGCGACACAGAGCAGTTTCACAGAAAGCTTCCTTCTGGATTTTACCTGAGAATATTTCTTTCTCCATGTTCTAATGATCGTTCCCAATATCATTCCTCAGATACCACAAAAAGAGAGATTTCAAGCTTTTCAATCCAAAGAATGGTTTAACTCTGTGAGATGAATACGCACATTGCAATGCAGTTGCTCAGAAAGTTTATCTGCAGGTTTCATTGGAAGACGTTACCTTGCTCACCACAAGCATCTGCCGTCACTAAATATCACTTCACAGATTCTCCAAAGAGAGAGTTTCGAAACTGAGCAACATAGCGTAAGCATTAACTCTCTGAAGTGAATGCACATATCAGAGAGCAAATTCTTGGAACACTTCTTCCTCCATTTTATTTCAGTATATTTCACTATTCGCCATAGTCCTCAATGCGCTACGAAATATCACCTTTTCGGTTTCACCGGAACAGAATTCAAACACTGCCTTGTGAGAAAGGAGGCATAACTCCCTGAGTGGAATGCACACATCACAAAGCCGTTTCTCAGAAAGCTTCTATACACTTTTTATATGAAGAGACATCCTCTTTCACCGTAGGCCTGAATGTGCTCCCTAATGTCCCTTCGCGGATCCGTGCATGACGGAGTTTACAAACTGCATAATATAAGAAAAGTTTTAACTATGTGAGATTAATAAATACATCTAACACAAAGAAGTTTCACAGAAATCTTCTTTTCATTTTTTGTCTGAGGGTATTTCCCTTTTCACCATAGCCATCCCTATACTCCCGAATGTCTCTTCGTAGCTTTTTCATCCAAAAGGGATTCTGGAATGCTCTAGGAGAATAATGGTGAGTGGAATGCACACATCATTCTCTGAGTGCAATGCACACGTCATTCTGTGAGTGGAATTCTGTGAGTGGAATGCACAAGTCACAAATCAGCTCGTCAGAAAGCTTCTCTCCAGTTTCTGACAGAAGACGTTTCCTTTCTCACCGTAAGCCTCACAGCACTCCTGAATATCCCTTCGCAGACTAAACAAAACCATTGTTATGATACTGCTCAATGAAAACAGCAGCTTAAATGTGTCAACAGAATTCACATGACACAGAGCAGTTTCACAGAAACCTTCCTTCTGGTTTCTTTCTGAGGTTATTTCTTTTTCAGAATATTCTAAAGAGCATTTCCAAATGTCCTTTCTCAGATTCCGCAGAAACAGTGATTTCAAACTACTCATTCCAAAGAATGCTTTAACTCTATGAGATGAGCACAAACTGCACAAAAGTGTTACGCAGAAAGCTTCTCTCAAATATTCGTTGGAAGACATTTCCTTGCTTGATATAGGCCTCTGGTTGCCCCTTACTATCCCTTCCCAGAACCCTCAAAGACCGACTTTCAAACTGGCAAATGTAGAGTAAGCTTTCAGCCTGTGTAAAAATGCACATGTCAGAGAGCAGTTTCCTCGAGTGCTTCTTTCTGTTATTTATTGGACATTTCAATTTTGCCATAGTAGTCAGTGTGCTCCGAATATCACTCTTTTGGTTTTACTGGAACAGTTTCCAAATTGTGCCTTATGAGAAAAAAGTTATAACTCCCTGAGTGGAATGCACACGTCACCAAGCAGTTTCTAAGAAAGCTTCTCTCCCGTTTTGATCTGACTATATTTCCTATTTCACCATAGGCCCGAATATGATCCCAAATATCCCTTTGCGGATCCATCCAAGAGGGTGTTTCCAAGCTGCATAATGTAAAGAAAGCTTCATCTCTGTGAAATGAATAAACATAGCAAAAAGCAGATTCACAGAAACCTTCTTTCCAGTTTTTATGTGAAGAGATTTACTTTTTCACCAGAGTCCTGAATGTGGTCCCGAAGGTCTCTTCCTGCATCTGTCCATGACAATTTCCAAGTTGTGTAATGTAAAGAAGGCTTTATCTATGCGAGATGATTACACATGTCAAAAACTAGTTTCCTAGAAAGCTCCTTTCCAGTTTTTCTCTGAGGTTGTTTCCCCTTTCACCATCGGCATCAACATGCTACTGATTATCACTTGGTACCTGTTCCCCCAAAAGGATTTCTCTGATGCCATATGAGAAGGAGGTATAACACTCTGACTGGAATGCACATAAGATGAAACATTTCCTCAGAAAGCTTCTCTCCAATTTCGGTCTGAACATATTTCCTTTTTCACCGAAAGCCTCAAACTGCTCCCGAATATCGCATCACAGGCTAAACATACACAGGGTTATAAAACTGCTCAATGAAAAGTGAGGCTTAACTGAGTGAGAGGTATTAAAACAACACAGAGCAGATTCACAGAAAGCTACCTTTTGGATTTTACCTGAGGATACTTCTTTCTCCATATTCCAGGTATCGTTCCCAAAGGTCCTTCCTCAGATTTCACAAGAACAGTGATTTCAAGCTGTTCAATGCAAAGAATGGTTTCACTCTATGAGACGAATATACATATCACAAAGCAGTTGCTCAGAATGTTTCTCAGCAGGTTTCATCGGAAGACCTTTCCTTGCTCACAACAAGCCTCTGGGTGTCACTAAATATTCCTTCACAGATACTTCAAATACAGAGTTTTGAAACTGGTCAACATAGAGTAAACATTAACTCTGTGAAGGGAATGCATATATCGGAGAGCAGATTCTGGAAGGCTTCTTCTTCGATTTTATTTCAGTATATTTCACTATTCGTCATAGTCCTCAATGCGCTCCGAAATATCACTTTTGTGATTTCAAAGGAACAGTGTTCAAACACTGCCTTGTGAGAAATGAGGTATAACTACCTGAGTGGAATGCATACATCAAAAAGTCGTTTCTCAGAAAGCTTCTATCCACTTTTTATCTGAAGATATCTCCTCTTTCACCATAGGCCTGAATATGCTCCCGAATGTACCTTCTTCGATCCATGCATGACGGAGTTTCCAAACTGAGTAATATAAGACAAGTTTTAACTATGCGAGATGAATAAATACATCTAACACAAAGCAGTTTCACAGAAATTTTCTTTCCAGTTTTTGTCTGAGGATATTTCTTTTTTCACCATAGCCATCCCTATACTCCTGAATGTCTCTTGGTAGCTTTTTCTCCAAAAGAGATTACAGAATCCTCTGGGAGAAGAAAGGTGAGTGGAATACACACGTCATTCTGTGAGTGGAATGCATACGTTATTCTGTGAGTGGAATTCTGTGAGTGGAATGCGCACTTCACAAAGCAGCTCCTCAGAAAGCTTCTCTACAGTTTCTATCTGGAGACGTGTCCTTTCTCATCGTAAGCATGAAAGCACTCCTAAATATCTCTTTGCAGAGTAAACAAAAACAGTGTTATGATACTGCTCAATGAAAAGAGAAGCGTAACTCTGTGAGCAGAATTCACGTGACAGAGCAGTTTCACAGAAAGCTTCCTTCTGGTTTCTCTCTGAGGTTATTTTTTTTTTCACGATATTCTAAAGGACATTTCCAAATGACCTTTCTGAGATTACACAGAAAGAAGGATTTCAAACTATTTAATCCAAAGCATGATTTAACTCTATGAGATGAGCACAAACTTCACAAAACTGTTGCGCATAAAGCTTCTCCCTAATTTGCGATGGAAGCAATTTCCTTACTCGACACAGGCCCCCAGTTGTGACTTACTATCCCTCGCAGAACCCTCAAAGACCGACTTTCAAACTGGGAAATGTAGAGTAAGCTTTAACCCTGTGAAAAGAATGGACATGTCAGAGAGCAGTTTCTTCGAGTGCTTCTTTCTGTTTTTTATTGGACGACATTTCACTTTTTGCCATACTCTCCAGTGCACTTCGAATATCTCTCTTTTGGTTTTCCAGGAACAGTGTTCAAATTGTGCCTTGTGAGAAGAAAGTTACAAGTCCCTGAGTGGAAAGCACACGTCACCAAGCTGTTTCTCTGAAAGCTTCTCTCCAGTTTTTATCTGAATCTATTTCCTATTTTACCATAGTCCCGAATGTGATGCCAAATATCCCTTCGTGGATTCATCCACCAGGGAGTTTCCAAGCTGTGTAATATAAAGAAACCTTCATCCATGTGAGATGAACAAACATAGCAAAAAGCAGATTCATAGAAAGCTTCTTTCCCGTTTTTAACTGAAGATATTTCATTATTCACCATAGTCCTCAATGTGCTCTGGAAGATCCCTTCGTGGATCCGTCCATGACAGTTTCCAAACTGCATAATGTAAAGAAAGCTTTATCTATGTGAGATGATTACACATATCACAGAGTAGTTTTCTAGAAAGATTTTTCCAGTTTTAGTCCGAGGTTATTTCTCTTTTCACCATTGTAATCAACATGCTGCCGAATATCAGTTGGTACCTGTATCTCCAAAAGGGTTTCCCCAAAGCTGTATGAGAAGAGAGGTTTAACACTGTGAGTGGAATGCACACTTCACAAGGCAGTTCCTCGGAAAGCTTCTCTCCAGTTTTGGTCTGAACATATTTCCTTTTCCACGGTAAGCCTCAAAGTGCTTCCGAATATTTCATCACAAGCTAAGCATACCCTGGGTTAGAAAACTGCTCCATGAAAAGATAGGCTTAACTGAGCGAGAGCCATTAAGACGTCACAGAGCAGTTTCACAGAAAGCTTCCGTCTGGATTATACCTGAGGATATTTCTTTCTAAGTATCGTTCCCAAATGTCCTTCCTCAGATTCCACGAAAACAGTGATGTCAAGCTGTTCAATCAAAACAATGGTTTAACTCTATGAGACGAATACACACATTGCAAAGCAGTTGCTCAGAAAGTTTCTCTGCAGGTTTCATCGGAAGTTGTTTCCTTGCTCACCATAAACCTCCGGGCATCACTAAATATCCCTTCACAGATCCTTCAAAAACAGAGTTTCGAAACTGGGCAACATAGAGTAAGCACTAGCTCTGTGAAGTGAATGCACATATCAGAGAGCAGATTCTTGGAATGATTCTTCCTCGATTTTATTTCTGTATATATCACTATTCACCATAGTCCTCAATGCGCTGCAAAATATCACCTTTTGAGTTTCACAGGAAGAGTGTTCAAATACTGCCTTGTGAGAAAAGAGGTATAACTCCCTGAGTGGAATGCATACATCACAAAGTGGCTTCTCTGAAAGATTCTATCCACTTTTTATTTGAAGGTATCTCCTCTTTCACCATAGGCCTGAATGTGCTCCCGAATGTCCCTTCCCGGATCTGTGCATGACAGAGTTTCCAAACTCTGTAATATATGAAAACTTTTAACCATGCGAGATTAATAAAAATATCTAAAACAAAGCAGTTTCACAGAAATCTTCTTTGCAGATTTTGTCTGAGGATATTTTCTTTTTCACCATAGCCATCCATATACTCCCGAATGTCTCTTGGTAGCTTTTCCTCGAAAAGGGATTCCAGAATCCTCTAGGAGAAGAAAGGTGAGTGCAATGTACACGTCATTCTGTGAGTGGAATGCACACGTCACAAAGCAGCTCCTCAGAAAGCATCTCTCTGGTTTCTATCTTAAGATGTTTCCTTTCTCAATGTAAGCCTCAAAGCGCTACTGAATATCCCTTTGCAGACTAAACAGAAACAATGCTATGATACTGCTCATTGAAAGAGAAACTTAATTGTGTGAGCGTAATTCACGTGACACAGAGCATTTTCACAGAAAGCTTCCTTTTGCTTTCTCTCTGAGGTTATTTCTTTTTCAGTATATTCTAAAGAGTGTTTCCAAATGTCCTGTCCCAGTTTCCACAGAAACAGTGATTTCAAGCTACTCAATCCAAAGAATGATTTAGCTCCATGAGATTAGCAAAAACTTCACAAAAGATTTGCGCAGAAAGCTTCTCTCAAATATTCGATGGAAGACATTTCCTTGGTTGAAACAGGCCTCCGATTGCCACTTACTAACCCTTCACAGAACCCTCAAGACCGACTTTCAAACTGGGAAATGTAGAGTAAGATTTAACCCTATGTAGAATGGACATGTCAGAGAGCTGTTTCTTCGAGTCCTTCTTTCTGTTTTTTATTGGACATCTCAATTTTGCCATAGTCTTCAGTATGCTCCAAATATCACTCTTTTGGTTTTACAGGAACACTGTTCAAATTGTGCCTTACGAGAAGAAAGTTATAACCCCCTGAGTGGAATGGACACATCACCAAGCAGTTTCTCAGAAAGCTTCTCTCCCGTTTTGATCTGACTATATTTCCTGTTTCAGTATAGGCTGGAATGTTATCCCAAATATCCCTTCCTAGATCAATCCACGAGGGAGTTTCCTACCTGTGTAATGTAAAGAAAGCTTCATTTATGTGAGGTGAATAAACATAGCAAAAAGGAGATTCACAGAAAGCTTCTTTCCCGTTTTTATCTGAAGATATTTCGTTTTTCACCATGGTCTTCAAAGTGCTCCCGAATGTCCCTTCGTGGATCTGTCCATGAGAATTTCCAAGCGGTGTAATGTAAAGAAATCTTTATCTATGAGAGATGATTGCACATATCACAGAGTAGTTTCCTACAAAGCTTTTTCCAGTTTAAGTCTGAGGCTATTTCCCTTTACACCATCAGCAGCAACATGCTCCCGAATATCATTTGGTACCTGTTTCTCCAAAAGGGTTTCCCCGATGCTGTATGAGAAGAGTGGTATAACACTGTGCGTGCAATGCACACGTCACAAGGCATTTCCTCAGAAAGCTTTCCTCTAGTTTTGGTCTGAACATATTTCCTTTTTCACCATTAGAATCAAAGTGCTCCCGAATATCCCGTCACATCCTAAGCATACAAAGGTTAGAAAATGCTCAATGAAAATAGGGGCTTACCTGAGCGATAGTCATTAAGATGACCCAGAGCAGTTTCACAGAAAGCTTCCTTCTGGATTTTACCTGAGGATATTTATTTCTCCATGTTCTAAGGATCATTCCCAAATGTCTTTCCTCAGATTCCACAAAAACATGGATTTCCAACTGTTCAATCCAAACAATGGTTTACCTCAATGAGAAGAATACACACATCGTGAAGCAGTTGCTAAGAAAGTTTCTCTGCAGGTTTCGTCGGAAGACGTTTCCTGGCTCAGCAGAAGCTTCTGGGCATCACTAAATATCCCTTCACAGATTCTTTAAAGATAGAGTTTGAAACTGGGCAACATAGAGTAAGCGTTGACTCTGTGAAGTGATTGCACATATCAGAGAGCAGATTCTTGGAACACTTCTTCCTCGATTTCATTTCAGTATATTTCACTATTTGCCGTAGTCCTCAATGTGCTCTGAAATATCACTTTTTTGGTTTCACAGGAACAGTGTTCAAACAGTGCCTTGTGAGAAAAGAGGTATAACTCCCTGAGTGGAATGCATACATCACAAAGTCGTTTCTCAGAAAGCTTCTATACACTTTTTATCTGAAGATATCTCCTCTTTCACCGTAGGCCTGAATGTGCTCCCAAATGTCCCTTTGTGGATCGTGCATGACCGAGTTTTCAAACTGCATAATATAAGAAAAATTTTAACTATGTGAGATGAATAAATATATCTAACACGAAGCAGTTTCACAGAAATCTTCTTTGCAGTTTTTGTCTGAGGATATTTCCTTATTCACCATAGCCATCCCTATACTCCTGAAAGTCTCTTGGTAGCTTTTTCTCCAAAAGGGATTCCGGAATCCTCTACGAGAAGAGAGGTGAGTGGAATGCACACATCATTCTGTGAGTGAAATTCTGTGAGTGGAATGCACACGTCACAAAGCAGCTCCTCAGAAACTTCTCTCCAGTTTCTATCTGAAGACGTTTCCTTTCTCACCATAAGCCTCAAAGCACTCCTGAATATCCCTTTGCAGACTAAACAAAAACAGTGTTATGATACCTCTCAAAGAAAAGAGAAGCTTAACTGTGTGAGTGGAATTCACGTGACAGAGAGCAGTTTCACTGAAAGCTTTCTTCTGGTTTCTCTCTGAGGTTATTTCTTTTTCAGGATATTCTGAAGAGCATTTCCAAATGTCCTTTTTCAGATTCCACAGAAGCAGTGATTTCAAACTACTCAATCCAAAGAATGATGTAACTCTATGAGATAAATACATACATCTCAAAAGAGTTACACAGAAAGATTCTCTCCGATTTTGATGGAAGATATTTCCTTGTTCAACACAGACCTCCGGTTGCCACTTACTATCCCTTCGCAGAACCCTCAAACACCGACATTCAAACTGGGAAATGTAGAGTGAGCTTTAACCCTCTGAGAAGAATGGACTTGTCAGAGAGCAGTTTCTTCGAGTGCTTCTTTCTGTTTTTTACTCGACGACATTTCACTTTTTACCATACTCTTCAATATGCTCCAAATATCACTCTTTTGGGTTTACAGGAACAGTGTTTAAACTGTGCCTCATGAGAAGAAAGTTATAACTCCCAGAGTGGAATGCACACATCATGAAGCAGTTTCTCAGAAAGCTTCTCTCTAGTTTTTATCTGACTATACTTCCTATTTCACCATAGGTCCTAATGTGATCCTAAATATCCCTTCACGGATCCATCCATGAGGGAGTTTCCAAGGAGAATAATGTAAAGAAAGCTTCCCCTATGAGCATTGAATAAACATAGCAAACAGCTGATTCACAGAAAGCTTCTTTCTAGTTTTTATCTGAAGATATTTCCTTTTTCACCATAGTCCTGAATGTGTTCCCGAAAGTCCCTTCGTGGATCCCTCCATGACAGTTTCCAAGCAGTGTAATGTAAAAAAGGTTTATCTAGGTGAGATGATTACACATATCACAGCATAGTTTCTTAGAAAGCTTCTTTCCCCTATTTGTCTGAGGCTATTTCCCTTTTCCCCATTGGCATCAACATGCTCCCGAATATCAGGAGGCACCTTTTCTCCCAAATGGTTTCCCCGACACTGTATGCGAAAAGAGATATAATACTGGGTATGGAATGCACACGACACAAAGCAGTTCCCCGAAAAGCCGCTGTCCAATTTCGTTCTGCACATAATTCCTTTTTCACAGTAAGGCTCATAGTTCTCCCGAATATTCCATCACATTCGAAACATACACAGAGGTAGAAATCTGCTCAACGAAAAGAGAGGCTTAAATGAGTGAGTGGAATTAAAATGACACAGAGCAGTTTGACATAAACCTTCCTTCTGGGTTTTACCTGAGGATATTTCTTTCTTCATATTAGAAGGATAGTTTCCAAATATCCTTCCTCAGATGCCACAAAAACAGTGATTTCAAGCTGCTCAATCCAAAGAATGGTTTAACTCTATGAGACTAATACATGCATCACAAAGCAGTGGCTCAGAAAGTTTCTCTGCAGGTTTCATCGGAAGATGTTTCCTTGCTCACCAGAAGCCTCCGGGAGTCACTAAATATCGCTTCACAGATCATTCAAAGGCAGAGTTTCGAAACTGGGCAACACAGAGTAAGCATTATCATTTTGAAGTGAATGCACACATCAGAGAGCAAATTACTGGAAGGCTTCTTCCTCGATTTTATTTCAGCATATTTCACTATTCGCCACAGTCATCAATGCGCCCCAAAGTATCACTTTTTCAGTTTCACAGGAACAGGGTTCAAATGCTGCCTTGTCAGAAAAGAGGTGTGACTCCCTGAGTGGAATGCATACATAACAAAGTAGTTTCTCAGAAAGCTTCTATCCAGTTTTAATCTGAAGGTATATCCTCTTTCACCATATGCGTGAATATGCTCCCAAATGTCCCTTCGCAGATCCGTGCATGACAGAATTTCCAAACTGCGTAATATGAGAAAAGTTTTAACTAAGGTAGATGAATAAATATATCTAACACAAAGCAGTTTCACAGAAATCATCTTTGCACTTTTTGTCTGAGGATATTTCCTTTTTCACCACAGGGGTCCCTTTACTACCGAATGTCTCTTGGTAGCTATTTCTCTAAAAAGGATTCCGGAATCCTCTTGGAGAAGAAATGTATACTTCTCTGCGTGGAATGCACACATCACAACGCAGCTCCTCAGCTTCTCTCCAGTTTCAACCTGAGGAGGTTTCCTTTCTCACTGTAAGCCTCCGAGTGCTCCTGAATATCCCTTCGGAGACTAAACGAAAACAGTGCTATGATACTGCTCAATGAAAAGAGAAGTTTAACTGTGTGAGGGGAATTCACGTGACATTGAGCCTATACACAGAAAGCTTCCTTCTGGTTTCTCTCTGAGGTTATCTCTTTTTCAGCATATTCTAAAGAGCGTTCCAAAAATTTCTTTCTCAGATACCACAGAAACAGGAGGCTTCCTTCACAGAAAGCTTCCTTCTGGATTTTACCTTAGGATATTTCTCTCTCCACATTCTAAGGATCGTTCTGAAATCTCCTTCCGCAGATGCCACAAAAACAGTGATTTCAAGCTGCTCAATCAAAAGTATGGTTTACTTCTATGAGACGAATACACATATCACAAAGCAGTTGATCAGAAAGTTTCTCTGCAGGATTCATCAGAAGACGTTAACTTGCTCACCACAAGCCTCCGGGCGTCACTAAATTCCACTAAACATCACAAAAGAGTTGCACAGAAAGTTTCTCTCCAGTTTTCGATGGAAGACATTTCCTTGCTCGATGCACGCCTCGCATTGCCACTTACTATCCCTTTGCAGAACCCTCAAAGACCGACTTTCAAACTGGGAAATGGAGAGTAATCGTTAACCCTGTGAAAAGAATAGACATGACAGAGAGCTCTTTCCTTGAGTGCTTCTTTCTGTTTTTTATTGGATGACATTTCACTTTTTGCCATAGTCTTCAATGTGCTCAGAATATCACTCTTTTGGTTTTGTAGGAACAGTGTTCAAACTGTGCCTTATGAGAAGAAAGTTATACCTCCCTCAGTGGAATGCACACATCACCAAGCTGTTTCTCAGAAAGCTTCTCTCCAGTTTTTATCCGACTACATTTCCTATTTTACCATAGGCCTGAATGTGATCCCAAATATCCCTTCACGGATCCATCCACAAGAGATTTTCCAAGCTGTGTAATGTAGAGAAAGCTTCACCTATGTGAGATGAATAAACATAGCAAGAAGCAGATTCACAGAAAGCTTCTTTCCAGGTTCTATCTGAAGATATTTCCTTTTACTCCGTCGTCCTGACTGTGCTCCTGAAGGTCCCTTTCTGGATCCGTCCATGACAGTTTCCAAGCTCCGTAATGTAAGGAAAGCTTTATCTATGTGAGATGATTACATATATCATAGAGTAGTTACCTTGAAAGCTTCTTTCTATGTTTTGTCGAGACTATTTCCCTTTTCACCTTAGACATCAACATACTCCTGAATATCACTTGGTACCTGTTCCTCCAAAAATATTTCCTTGATGGTATATGAGAAGAGAGGTATAACACTGTGATTGGAACGCACACATCACAAAGCAGTTCCTCGGAAAGCTTATCTCCAGTTGTGGTCTGAACATATTTCCTTCTTCACTGTAAGCCTCACAGTGCTCCTGGGTATCCTATCACACGCTAAACATACACAGGGTTAGAAAACTGCTCAATGAAACGATGGACTTAACTGAGTGAGAGGAATTAAGACGACACAGTGCAGTTTCAAAAAAAGCTTCCTACTGGATTTTTCCTGAAGGTATTTCTCACTCCATAATCAAAGGATCGTTCCCAAATATTCTTCCTCAGATTCCGAAAAAAAAACAAAGATTTCAAGCTGCACAATCAAAAAAATGGTTTAACTCTATGAGACGAATACACACATTGCAAAGTAGTTGCTGAAAAAGTTTCTCGGCAAGTTTCATCGAAAGACGTCTCCTTGCTCACCACAAGCCTCTGGGTGTCACTAAATATCCTTTCACAGATACTTCAAAGACAGAGTTTTGAAAGTGGGCAACATAGAGTAAGCATTAACTCTGTCAAGTGAATGCACATATCAGAGAGCAGATTCTTGGAACGCTTCTTCCTCAATTTTATTTCAGTATATTTCACACTTCACCATAGTCCTCAATGCACTCCGAAATATCGCTTTTTCGGTTTCACAGGAACAGTGTTCAAACACTGCCTTGTGAGGAAAGAGGTATACCTCTCTGAATGTAATGCATACATCAAAAAGTAGTTTCTCAGAAAGCTTCCATACAGGTTTTCTGAAGATATCTCCTCTTTCACCATAGGCCTGAATGTGCTCCCGAATATCCCTTTGTGGATTTGTGCATGATGGAGTTTCCAAACTACATAATATAAGAAAAGTTTTAACTATGTGAGATTAATAAATACATCTAACACGAAGCAGTTTCACAGAAATCTTCTTTCCAGTTTTTGTCTGAGGATATTTCCTTTTTCACCATAGCCGTCCCTATACTCCCAAATGTCCCTTTGTAGCTTTTTCTGCAAAAGGGAATCCAGAATCCTCTAGGAGAAGAAAGGTGTATTTCTGTGAGTGGAATGCACACGTCACAAACCAGCTCCTCAGAAAGCTTCTCTCTAGTATCTCTCTGAAGACGTTTCCTTTCTCACCGTAAGCCTCAAAACACTCTTGAATATCCCTTCACCGACTAAACAAAAGTGTTATAATACTGCTCCATGAAAAGAGAAGCTAAGGTGTGTGAGGGGAATTCACGTGACACAGGGCAGTTTCACAGAAAGCTTCCTTCTGGTTTCTCTCTGATGTTATTTCTTTTTCTAGATATTCTAAGGAGCGTTTCCAAATGTCCTTTCTCAGATTCCACAGAAACAGTGATGTCACACTGTTCAATCCAAAGAATGATTTAACTCTATGAGATGAATACAAACATCAAAAATAGTTGCGCAGAAAGCTTCTCTCCAATTTTCGATGGAAGACATTTCCTTGCTCAACACAAGCCTCCGGTTGCCTCTCACCATCCCTTCGCAGAACCCTCAAAGACGGACTTTCAAACTGGGAAATGTAGAGTAAGCTTTATCTTGTGAAAAGAATGTACATATCAGAGAGCAGTTTTTTCGAGTTTTTCTTTCTACTTTTTAATGGACTACAGTTCACTTTTTGGCAAAATCTACAATGTGCTCTGAATATCACTCTTTTGGTTTTACAGGAACAGTGTTCAAACTGTGCCTAATGAGAAGAAAGTTGTAACACACTGAGTGGAATGCATATGTCACCAATCAGTTTCTCAGAAAACTTCTCTCCAGTTTTCTTCTGACTATATTTCCTATATCATCATAGGCCCGAAAGTGGTTCCAAATGTCCCTTTGCAGATCCATCTATGACAGAATTTCCAAGCTGCATAAAGTAAGGAAAGCTACATCTATGTGAGATGAATAAACATAGCAAAAAGCAGATTCACAGAAAGCTTCCTTCCAGTTTTTATCTGAAGATATTTCCTTTTTCACAATAGTCCTGAATTTGCTCCCGAAGGTCCCTTTGTTTATCTGTCTATGACAGTTTCAAAGCTGCGTAATACAAAGAAAGATGTATCTATGTGAGATAATTTCATATACCGCAGAGTAGTTTCCTAGAAAACTTCTTTCCATTTTTTGTCTGAGGCTATTTCCCTTTTCACCATCGGCATCAACATGCTCCCGAATATCACTTGGTACCTGTTTCTCCAAAAGGGATTCCCGGACGCTGTATGAGAAGAGAGGTATAACACTGTGAGTGTAATGCACACGTCACAAAGCAGTTCCTTGCAAAGCTTCTCCCCAGTTTTGGTCCGAATATATTTCTTTTTTCACCGTAAGCCTCAAAGTGCTCCCGAATATTCCATCAAATGCTAAATATACACAGGGTTTGAAAACTTCTCAATGAAAAGAGAGACTTAACTGAGCAAGAGGAATTAAGATGACACACAGCAGTTTCACAGAAAGCTTCCTACTGGATATTTCCTGAGGATATTTCTTTCTCCATAATCTAAGGATTGTTCCCAAATGTCCTTCCTCAGATTCCCCAAAAACAGTGATTTTAATCTGCTCAATCAAAAGAATGGTTTACCTCTATGAGTCGAATACGCACATTGCAAAGGAGTTGTTCAGAAAGTTTCTCTGCAGGATTCATTGGAAGACAATTCCTTGCTCACCACAAGCCTCCGGGCATCACTAAATATCCCTTCACAGATCCTTTAAAGACAGAGTTTCGAAACTGGGCAACATGGAGTAAGGATTAACTCTGTGAAGTGAATGCACATATCAGAGAGCAGATTCTTGGAATGCTGCTTCCTCGATTTAATTCAGTATATTTCACTATTCGCCATCGTTCTCAGTGTGTTCCGAAATATCACATTTTCGGTTTCACAGGAACAGTGTTCAAACGTTGCCTTGTGAGAAAAGAGTTCTAACTCCTGGAGTGGAATGCATACATCACAAAGCATTTTCTCAGAAAGCTTCTATCCAGTTTTATCTGAAGATATCTCCTCTTTCACCGAGGCCTGAATGTGCTCCCGAATGTCCCTTTGTGCATCCGTGCATGACGCAGTTTCCAAACCACGTAATATAAGAAGAGGTTTAACTGTGTGAGATGAATAAATATATCTAACACAAAGCAGTTTCACAGAAATCCTTTTCCAGTTTGGGTCTGAGGCTATGTCCTTTTTCATTATAGCCCTCCCTGTACTCCCGAATGTCTCTTGGTAGCTTTTTCCCCAAAAGGGATTTCAGAATCCTCTAGGAGAAAAAAAGTATATTTCTGTGAGAGGAACGCAAACATCACAAAGCAGCGCCTGAGAAAGCTTCTATTCAGTCTCTATCTGAAGACGTTTCGTTTCTCTCCATCAGCCTCAAAGCACTCTTTAATATCCCCTCGCAGAATAAACAAAACCAGTGTTATGATAACGCTGAATGAAAGAGAATCTTAAAAGTGTGAGCGAAACTCATGTGACACAGAGCAGTTTCACAGAAAGCTTCCTTCTAATTTCTCTCTGAGGTTATTTCTTTTGCAGGATACTCTAAAGAGCGTTTCCAAATGTCCTTTCTCAGATTCCACAGAAACAGTGATTTCAGACTGCCCAATTCAAAGAATGATTTAACTCTATGAGATGAATACAAACATCACAAAAGAGTTGCGCAGAAAGCTTGTCTGCAATTTTTGATGGAAGACTTTTCCTTGCCTCACACAGGCCTCTGTTTGCAACTTACTATCCTTTTGCAGAACCCTCAAAGACCGACTTTCAAACTGGGATATATAGAGTAAGCTTTAATCCTGTGAAAAAATGGACATGTCAGAGAGCTGTTTCTTCAAGTGTTTCTTTCTGTTTTTTATTGGACAACGTTTCACTATTTGCCATAATCTTCAATGTGCCCAGAATATCACGCGTTTGGTTTTACAGGAACAGTGTTCCAGCTGTGCCTTATGAGAAGAAAGTTACAACTCTCTGAGTGTAATGCACACATCATGAAGCAGTTTCTCAGAAAGCTTCTCTCCAGTTTTCATCTGACTATACTTCCTATTTCACCACAGGTCCAAATGTGATCCCAAATATCTCTTCACAGATCCATCCACGAGGGAGTTTCCAAGTTGTGTAAGGTAAAGAAAGCTTCAACTATGTGAGATGAATGAACATAGCAAAAAGCAGATTCACAGAAAGCTTCTTTCCAGTTTTTATATGAAAATATTTCCTTTTTCACTGTAGTCCTGAATGTGCTCCCGAATGTCCCCTCGTGGATCCGTCCATGAAAATTTTCAGGCTGTGTAATGTAAAGAAAGCTTTATCTATGTGAGGTGATTACACATATCACAGAGTCATTTCCTAGAAAGCTTCTTTCCATTTTTTGTCTGAGGCTATTTGCCTTTTCACCATCGGCATTAACATGCTCCTCAATATCACCTGGAACCTGTTTCTCTAAAAGGGTTTCCCCAACACTGCATGAGGAGAGGGGTATAACACAGTGAGTGGAATGCACACATCACAATGCAGTTCCTTGGAAAGCTTCTCTAGAGTTTCGTTCTGAGCATATTTCCTTTTCCACCGTAACCCTCCAACTGCTCCTGAATATCCCATCAAACGCTAAAAATACACATGGTGAGAAAACTGCTCAATGAAAAGATAGGCTTACCTGAGGGAGAGGAATTAAGATGACACAGAGTAGTTTCACAGAAAGCTTCCTTCTGGATTTTACCTAAGGATACATCTTTCTCCATATTCTAAGTATCGTACCCAAAAGTCCTTCCTCAGATTCCACAAAAACAGTGATTTCAACCTGCTCAATCCAAAGAATGGTTTAACTCTATAAGGTGAATACACACATTGCAAAGCAGTTGCTCAAATATTTCTCTGCAGGTTTCATCGGAAGACGTTTCCTTGTTCACCAGAACCCACCGGATGTCACTAAATATCCCTACACAGATTCCTCAAAGAGAGAGTTTTGAAACTGGGCAACACAGAGTAAGCATTAACTCTGTGAAGTGAATGCACATATCAGAGAACAGGTTCTTGGAAGACCTATTCCTCGATTTTATTTCAGTATATTTCCCTATTCGCCATAGTCCACATTCCACTCTGAAATATCAATTTTTCCATTTCACAGGAATAGTGTTCAAGTGCTACCTTGTGAGAAACGAGGTGTAACTCCCTGACTCCCTGATTGGAATGCATACATCACAAAGGAGATTCTCAGAAAGCTTCTATCCAGTTTTTATCTGAGGATATCTCCTCTTTTACCCTAGGCCTGAATGTGCTCCTGAATGTCCCTTTGCAGATCCGTGCATGACAGAATTTCCAAATTGCGTAATATAAGAAAAGTTTTAACTATGCGAGATGAATAAACATATCTAACACAAAGCAGTTTCACAGATATCTTCTTTTCAGTTTTTGGCTGTGGATATTTACCTTTTTACCATAGCCCTCCATACACACATGAATGTCTCTTGGTAGCTCTTTCTCCAAAAGGGACTCCAGAATCCTCTAGGAGAAGAAAGGTATATTTCTGTGAGTCACATGTACATGTCACAAAGCAGCTCCTGAGAAAGCTTCTCTCCAGTTTCTATCGGAAGACGTTTCCTTTCTCACCGTAAGCCTCAAAGTGCTCCAGAATATCCCTTTGCAGACTAAATAAAAACAGTGTTATGATACTGCTCAATGAAAAGAGAAGCTTAACTCTGTGAGTGAAATTCACATGACACAGAGCAGTCTCACAGAAAGCTTCCTTCTGGTTTTTCTCAGAGGTTATTTCTTTTTCAGGATATTCTTAAGAGCATTTCCAAATGTCCTTTCTCAGATTCCACAGAAACAGTGATTTCAAACTGCTCAATCCAAAGAATGACTTAACCGTATGACATGAATACAAACATCACAAAAGAGTTGCGCAGAAATCTTCTCTCCAATTTTAAAAGGAAGACATTTCTTTGTTTGACACAGACCTCCGATTGCCACTTCCTATCCCATCGCAGAACCCTCAGAGACAGACTTTCAAACTGGGAAATGTAGAGTAAGATTTAACCATGTGAAAAGAATGGACTTGTCAGAGAGCAGTTTTGAGTCCTTCTTTCTGTTTCTTATTGGGCGACATTTCACTTATTTCCATAGTCTTCAATGTGCTCCGAATATCACTCTTTAATTTTACAGGAACAGTGTTCAAACTGTGCTTATGAGAAGAAAGTTGTACCTCTCTGAGTGTAATGCACACAACACCAACAAGTTTCTCAGAAAGCTTCTTTCCAGTTTTTATCTGACTATATTTCCTGTTTCACCATAGGCCGGTATGTCATCCCAAATATCACTTCGCGGATCCATCCATGAGGGAGTTTCCAAGCTGCGTAATGTAAAGAAAGCTTCACCTATATGAGATGAATAAACATAGCAAAAAGCAGATTCACAGAAAGCTTCTTTTCAGTTTTTATCTGAAGATATTTCCTTTTTCACCATAATCTTGAATCTGCTCCTGAACGTCCCTTCATGGATCCATCCATGACCGTTTCCAACCTGAGTAATGTAACGAAAGCTTTGTATATGTGAGATGATTACACATATCACAGAGTAGTTTTCTAGAAAGCTTCTTTCCAGGTTTTGTCTGAGGCTATTTCCCTTTTCACCATCAGCATCAACATGCTGCTGAATATCACTTGGTACCTGTTTCTCCAAAAGGGTTTCCCCGAGGCTGTATGAGAAGAGAGGTATGACACTTTGAGTGAAATACACACGTCACAAAGCAGTTCCTCAGAAATCTTCTCCCAGTATCGGTCAGAACATATTTCCTTTTTCACCGTAAGCGTCAATGTGCTCCCAAATATCCAATCACACGCTAAACATACACAGGGTTAGTAAACTGCTCCATGAAAAGATTGGTTTAACTGAGTGAGAGGAATTAAGATGACACAGAGCAGTTTCACAGAAAGCTTCCTTCTGGATTTTCCGTGAGGATATTTCTTCCCCCGTATTCTAAGGATCATTCACAATGTCCCCCCTCAGATTCCACAAAAACAATTATTTCAAGCTGCTCAATTGAAAGAATGATTTACCTCTATGAGACGAATACACACATTGCAAAGCAGTTGCTAAGAAATTTTCTCTGCAGGTTTCATCGGAAGACATTTAGTGGCTCACCACAAGCCTCCGGGCGTCACTAAAAAACACCTCACAGATTCTTGGAAGACAGAATTTCGAAACTGGGCAACATAGAGTAAGCATTAAATTTCTGAAGTGGATGCTCATATCAGAGAGCAGATTCTTGGAATGCTTCCTCCTCGACTTTATTTCAGTATATTTCAATAATTGGCGTAGTCCTAAATGTGCTCTGAAATATCACTTTTTTGGTCTCATGGGAACAGTGTTCAAACAGTGCCTTGTGAGAAAAGAGGTATAAATCCCTGAGTGGAATGCGTACATTACAAAGAAGTTTCTCAGAAAGCTTCTATCCAGTTTTTTTCTGAAGATATCTCCTCTTTCACCATAGGCCTGAATGTGCTCCCGAATGTCCCTTCGCAGATCCGTGCATGATGAGGTTTCCAAACTGTGTAATATAAGAAAAGTTTGAACTATGTGAGATTAATAAAATGTCCAAAACAAAGCAGTTTCACAGAAATCTTTTTTCCAGTTTTTGTCTGAGGATATTTACTTTTTCACCATAGCCGTCCCTATACTCCTGAAAGTCTCTTGGTAGCTTTTTCTCCAAAAGGGATCCGGAATCCTCTAGGAGAAGAAAGGTATATTTCTGTGGGTGGAATGCACACGTCACAAAGCAGCTCCTCAGAAAGCTTCTCTCCAGTTTCTGTCTGAAGATGTTTCCTTTCTCACCATGAGTCTCAAAGCACTCCTGAATATACCTTCTCAGACTAAACAAAAACAGTGCTATGATTCTGCTCAATGAAAAGTGAAGCTTAGATTTGTGAGGAGATTGCACGTGACACAGAGCAGTTTCACAGAAGGCTTTCTTCTGGTTTCCCTCTGAGGTTATTTCTTTTTCAGGACATTCTAAAGAGTGTTTCCAAATGTCCTGTCTCAGATTCCACAGAAACAGTGATTTTAAACTGCTCAATCCAAAGAATGATTTAACTCTATGAGATGAATACAAACATCACGAAAGAGTTGCAAAGAAACCATCTCTTCAATTTTACAAGGAAGACATTTCCTTGTTCGACGCAGACCTCCGGTTGCGACTTACAATCCCTTTGCAGAACCCTCAGAGACAGACTTTCAAACCGGGAAATGTAGAGTAAGATTTAACCATGTGAAAAGAATGGAATTGTCAGAGAGCAGTTTCTTTGAGTGCTTCTTTCTCTTTTTTATTGGACGACATTTCACTTTCTACCATAGTCTTCAATGTGCTCTGAATATCACTCTTTAATTTTACAGGAACTGTGTTCAAACTGTGCCTTATGAGAAGAAAGTTATGCTTCTCTGAGTGTAATGCACACAACACCAACCAGTTTCTCAGAAAGCTTCCCTCCAGTGTTTATCTGACTGTATTTCCTATTTCACCATAGGCCTGTATGTGATTCCAAATATCCATTCATGGATCTATCCACGAGGGAGTTTCCAAGCTGCATAATATAAGAAAAGCTTCATCAATAGGAGATGAATAAACATAGCAAAAAGCAGATTCACAGAAAGCTTCTTTCCAGTTTTTATCTGAAGATATTTTCTTTTACACCGTAGTCCTGAATCTGCTCCTGAATGTCCCTTTGTGCATCTGTCTGTGACTGTTTCCACCCTGCGTAATGTGAAAAAAGCTTTGTCTATGTGAGATGATTACACAAATTAGAGTAGTTTCCTAGAAAGCTTCCTTCCAGGTTCTGTCTGAGGCTATTTCCCTTTTCACCATTGGCATCAACACACTCCTGAATATCACTTGGTACCTGTTTCTCCAAAAGGGTTTCCCCGAGGCCGTATGAGAATAGAGGTATAACACTGTGAGTAAAATGAAGACGTCACAAAGCAGTTCCTCGGAAATCTTCTCCCCAATATCAGTCAGAACATATTTCCTTTTTCACTGTAAGCGTCAATGTGCTCCCAAATATCCAATCACATGCTAAACATACACAGGGTTAGTAAACTGCTCCATGAAAAGTTTGGTTTAACTGAGTGAGAGGAATTAAGACAGCACAGAGCAGTTTCACAGAAAGCTTCCTTCCGGATTTTCCCTGAGGATATTTCTTTTCCCGTATTCTAAGGATCGTTCCCAAATGTCCTTCCTCAGATTCTACAAAAACAGTGATTTCAAGTTGCTCAATCGAAAGAATGATTCACTTCTATGAGACGAATACACACATTGCAAAGCAGTTGTTAAGAAAGTTTCTCTGCAGGTTTCATCGGAACACGTTTCCTGGCTCACCACAAGCCTCTGGGCAACACTAAAAATCCCCTCACAGATTCTTCAAAGACAGAGTTTCAAAACTGGGCAACATAGAGTAAGCATTAACTCTCTGAAGTCAATGCCCATATCAAGAGCACTTCGTCGATTGGAACGCTTCTTCGTCGATTTAATTTCAGTATATTTCACTATTCGTCATAGTCCTCAATGCGCTCCGAAATATCACTTTTTTGGTTTCATGGGAACAGTGTTCAAACACTGCCTTGTGAGAAAAGACGTATAAATCCCTGAGTGGAATGCATATATCACAGAGAAGTTTATCAGAAAGCTTCTATCCAGTTTTTATCTGAAGATATCTCCTCTTTCACTGTAGGCCTGAATGTGCTCCCAAATGTCCCTTCGCATATCTGTGCATGACGGAGCTCCCAAACTGCATAATATAAGAAAAGTGTTAACTATGCGAGATAAAGAAATATGTCAAAAATAAAGCAGTTTCACAGAAATCTTCTTTCCAGTTTTTGTCTGAGGATATTTACTTTTTCACCATAGTCATCCCTAAACTCCTGCATGTCTCCTGGTAGTTTTCTTGTCCAAAAGGGATTCCAGAATCCTCTAGGAGAAGAAAGGTATATTAATGTGAGTGGAATGCACACATCACAAAGCAGCTCCTCAGAAAGCTCCTCTCCAGTTTCTAACTGAAGATGTTTCCTTTCTCACCATGAGTCTCTAAGCACTCCTGAATATACCTTCTCAGACTAAACAGGAACAGTGCTATGATTCTGCTCAATGAAAAGAGAAGCTTAAATTTGTGAGTGGATTTCACGTGAAACAGAGGAGTTTCACCGAAAGCTTCGTTCTGGTTTCTTTCTGAGGTTATTTCTTTTTCAGGATATTCTAAAGAGGGTTTCCAAATGTCCTTTCTCAGATTTCACAGAAACAGTGATTTCAAACTGCTCAATCCAAAGAATGATTTAACTCCATGAGATTAACACAAACATCACAAAAGAGTTGCGCATAAATCTTCTCTCCACATTTTGATGGAAGAGATTTCGTTGCCTCACACAGGCCTCGGTTGCCACTTACTGTCCCTTCACAGAACACTCAAAGACTGACTTTCAAACTGGGAAATGTAGAGTAAGCTTTAATTCTGTGAAAAGAATGGACGTGTCCGAGAGCAGTTTCTTCGAGTGCTTCTTTCTGTTTTTTATTGGACGACATTTCACTTTTTGCCATAGTCTTCAATGTGCTCCGAATATCACTCTTTTGGTTTTACAGGAACAGTGTTCCAACTGTGCCTTATGAGAAGAAAGTTATAACTCCCTGAGTGGAATGCACACATCACCAAGCAGTTTCACAGAAAGTTTCTATCCAGTTTTCAACTGAGTATATTTCCTATTTCACCATAGGCCCGAATGTGATCCCAAATATCCCTTCACGGATCCATCCACGAGGGAGTTTCCAAGCGGTGTAATGAAATAAAAGCTTCATCTATGTGAGATGTATAAACATAGCAACATGCAGATTCACAGAAAGCTTCTTTCCAATTTTTATCTGAAGGTATTTCGTTTTTCACCATGGTCCTGAATGTGTCCCGAAGGTCCCTTCCTGGATCCGTCCATGACAGTTTTATAGCTGCCTAATGTAAAGATAGCTTTATCTATTTGAGATGATTATACATGTCACAGAATAGTTTCATAGAAAGCTTCTTTCCAGTTTTTGTCTGAGGCTATTTCCCTTTTCACCATCAGCATTAACACGCTCCTGAATATCACTTGGTGATATAGAGAGGTATACAACTGTCAGTGGAATGCACACATCACAAAGTGGTTACTCGGAAATCTTCTCTCCAGTTTTGGCCTGAACATATTTCCTTTCTCACCGTTATCCTCAAAGTGCTCCCAAATATCCCATCACATGCTAAGCATACAGACGGTTAGAAAACTGTTCAATGAAAACTGAGGCAAAACTGAGCGAGAGGAATTAAGATGACTGAGAGCGGTTTCACAGAAAGTTTCTTTGTGGATTTTCCCTGAGGATAATTCTTTCTCCATATTCTAAGGATCATTCCCAAATGTCTTTCCTCAGATTCCACAAAAACAGTGATTTCAAGCTGCTCTAAACAAAAAATGGTTTAACTCTATGAGACGAATACATACATCGCAAAGCAGTTGCTCACAAAGTTTCTCTGCAGTTTTCATCGGAATATGTTTCATCGCTCACTAGAAGCCTTTGGGCATCGCTAAATATCCCTTCACAGATTCTTTAAAGACAGAGTTTCGAAACTGGGCTACATAGAGTAAGCATTAACACTGTGAAGTGAATGCACCTATCGGAGAGTAGATTCCTGGAACGTTTCTTCCTCCATTATGTTTCAGTATATTTCACTATTCGCCATAGTCCTCAGTGTGCTCAGAAATATCACATTTTCGTTTTTGCAGGAACATTGGTCAAACATTGCCTTGTGAGAAAGTAGGAATAATTACCTGAGTGGAATGTATACATCACAAAGTCGTTTCTCAGAAAGCTTCTATCCAGTTTTCATCTGAAGATATCTCCTCTTTCACCGTAGGCCTGAGTGTGCTTCCGAATGTCCCTTCGTGGTTCCATGCAGGTCGGAGTATACAAACTGCGTAATATAAGTAAAGTTTTAGCTATGCGAGATGAGAAAATATATCTAACACAAAGCAATTTCACAGAAATCATCTTTTCAGGTTTTGTCTGAGGATACTTCTTTTTTCACCATAGCCATCCCTATACTGCCAAATGTCTCTTGGTACCCTTTTCTCCAAAACGGCTTCTGCAACTCTCTTTGAGAAGAAAGGTACACTTCTGTGATTGGAATGCACACGTCACATAGCGGCTCCTCAGAGAGCTTCTCTCCGGTTTCTATCTGAAGACGTTTCCTTTCTCATCGTCAGCCTCAAAGCACTGCTGAAAATCAAGTCGCAGCCTCAACAAAGTCAGTGTTATGATACAGCTCAATGAAAAGAGAAGAATAACTGTGTGAGCGGAATTCACGTGACACAGAGCAGTTTCACAGAAAGCTTCCTTCTGAGTTCTCTTTGAGGTTATTCCTTTTTCAGTATATTCTAAAGAGCGTTTCCAAATGTCCTTTCTCAGATTCCACAGAAACAGTGGTTTCAAACTGCTCAATCGAAAGAATGATTTAACTCTATGAGATGAATAAAACATCACAAAAGAGTTGTGCAGAAAGTTTCTCTCCAATTTTTGATGGAAGACATTTCCTTGCTCGACACACACCTCTGGTTGCCACTTACTATCCCTTCACAGAACCCTCAAAGACTTCCATTCATACTTGGAAATATAGAGTAAGTTTTAACCCTGTGAAAAGAATGGACAATCAGAGAGCTGTTTCTTCGAGTGCTTCTTTCTGTTTTTTATTGGACGACATTTCAATTTTTGCCAAAGTCTTCAATGTGCTCCGAATATCACTCGTTTAGTTTTCCAGGAACAGTGTTCAAACTGTGCCTTATGAGAAGAAAGTTATACCTCCCTGACTGGAATGCACACATCACCAAGCAGTTTCTCATATAGCTTCTCTCCAGTTTTTATTTGACTATATTTCCTATTTCACCATAAGCCTGAATGTGATCCCAAATATCCCTTCGCGGCTCCTTCCATGAGTGAGTTTCCAAGCCGCATAATGTTAAGGAAGCTTCAACTATGTGAGATGAACAAATATAGCAAAAAGCAAATTCACAGAAAGCTTCTTTCCAGTTTTTATCTGAAGATATTTCCAATTTCAACATAGCCCTGAATGTGCTCCCGAAGGTCCCTTCCTGGATCTGTCAATGACAGTTTCCAGGCTGCGTAATGTAAAGAAAGCTCAATCTATGTCAGATGACTACATATATCACAGAGCAGTTTCCTAGAATGCTTCCTTACAGTTTCTGTCTGAGGCTATTTCCCTTTTCACCATTGGCATCAACATGCTCCCGAATATAACTTGGTACCTGTTTCTACAAAAACGTTTCCCCGACACCGTATGTGAAGAGAGGTATAATACTGTGATGGAATGCACATGTCACAAGACAGTTCTTTGGAAAGCTTCTGTCCAGTTTTATCAGAACATATTTCCTTTTCACCGTAAGCCTCAAAGTGCTCCCGAATATCCCGTCACATGCTAAGCATACACAGGGTTAGAAAACTGCTCAATGAAAAGCGGGGCTTAACTGAGTAGAGCCATTAAGATGACATAGAACAGTTTCACAGAAAGCTTCCTTCTGGATTTTCGCTAAGGATATTTCTTTCTCCATGTTCTAAGGATCATTCCCAAATGTCCTTCCTGATATTCCACAAAAACAGTGATTTCAAGCTGCTCAATCCAAAGAATGGTTTAATTCCATGAGACGAATACACACATCACAAAGCTGTTGCTCAGAACGTTTCTCTGTAGGTTTCATCAGAATACGTTTCCTTGCTCACCACAAGACTCCGGGCGTCACTAAATATCCTTTCATAGATGCTTCAAAGGCAGAGTTTTGAAACTGGGCAACATAGAGTAAGCATTAACTCTGTGAAGTGAATGCACATATCAGAGAGAAGATTCTTGGAACACTTCTTCCCCGAATTTATTTCGGTATATTTCACTATTCACCATAGTCTTCTATGCGCTCTGAAATATCACATTTTTGGTTTCACAGGAACAGTGTGCAAACACTGCCTTGTGAGAAAAGAGGTATAACTCCCTGAGTGGAATTCATACATCACAAAGTCGTTTCTCAGAAAGCTTCTCTCCACTTTTTATCTGAAGATATCTACTCTTTCACTGTAGGCCTGAATTTGCTCCCGAATGTCCCTTCACGGATCCGTGCATGATGGAGTTTCCAAACTGCATAATATAAGAAAAGTTTTAACTATGCAAAATGAATGAATATATCTAACACAAAGCAGTTTCACAGAAATCTTCTTTCCAGTTTTTTTCAGAGGATGTTTCCTTTTTCACCATAGCGATACCTATATTCCTGAATGTATCTTGGTAGCTGTTTCTCCAAAAGGGATTCTGGAATCCTCTAGGAGAAGAAAGGCCAGTGGAATGCAGACGTCATTCTGTGAGTGGAATGCACACCTCATTCTGTGAGTGGAATTCTGTGAGTGGAATGCACACGTCAGAAAACAGCTCCTCAGAAAACTTCTCTCCAGTTTCTATCTGAAGACGTTTAATTTCTCACCATAAGCCTCAAAGCACTCCAGAATATCCCTTCGCAGGCTAAACAAAAACAGTGTTATGATGCTGCTCAATGTAAAGTGAAGCTTAACTGTATGTGCCGATTTCACCTGACACAGTGCAGTTTGAATGAAGCTTCCTTCTGGTTTCTCTCTGAGATTTTTTCTTTTTGAAAAGATTATAAAGAGCGTTTCCAAATGTCCTTTCTCAGATTCCACAAAAACAGTGATTTCAAACTACAAAATTGAAAGAATAATTTAACTCTATGAGATGAACTCAAACTTCACAAAAGAGTTGTCCAGAAAGCTTCTCTCAAATGTTTGATGGAAGACATTTCCTTGCTCAACACAGGCCTCCAGTTGCCACTTACTATCCCTTTGCAGAACCCTGAAAGGCCGACTTTCAAACGGGGAAATGTAGAGTCAGCTTTAACCCTGTGTAAAAATAGATATGTCAGAGAGCAGTTTCTTCGAGTGGTTCTTTCTGCTTTTTATTGGACATTTCAATTTTGCCATAGTCTTCAATGTGCTCCACATATCACTCTTTTGGTTTTACAGGAACAGTGTTCAAATTGTGCCTTATGAGAAGAAAGTTATAACTCCCTGAGTAGAATGCACATATCACGAAGCAGTTTCTCAGAAAGCTTCTCTCCCCTTTTGATCTGACTATATTTCTTATTTCACTGTAGACCCAAATGTGATACCAAATATCCCTTCGTGGATTCATCCGCGAGGGAGTTTCCAAACTGTTTAATGTCAAGAAAGCTTCATCTATGTGAGATGAATAAACATAGGAAAACAGATTCACAGAAAGCTTCTTTCCCGTTCTGATCTGAAGATATTTCCTTTTTCACCATAGTCCTGAAAGTGCTCCCGAAGGTCTCTTCATGGATCCGTCCCTGAGAGTTTCCAAGCAGCGTAATGTAAAGAAAGCATTATCTGTGTGATATTATTACACATATCACAGAGTAGTTTCCTAGAAAGCTTTTTCCAGTTTTAGTCTGAGGCTATTTTTTTTTTTTTTTGAGACGGAGTCTCACTCTGTCCCCTGGGCTGGAGTGCAGTGGCCAGATCTCAGCTCACTGCAAGCTCCACCTCCCAGGTTCACGCCATTCTCCTGCCTCAGCCTCCCGCATAGCTGGAACTACAAGTGCCCGCCACCTCACCTGGCTAGTGTTTTGTATTTTTCAGTAGAGACGGGGTTTCACTGTATTACCCAGGATGGTCTCGATCTCCTGACCTCGTGATCTGCCCATCTTGGCCTCTCAAAGTGCTGGGATTACAGGCTTGAGCCACCGCACCCAGCCTGAGGCTATTTTTCTTTTCACCATCAGCATCAACATGCTCCCGAATATCACTTGGTACTTGTTTCTTCAAAATGGTTTCCCCGATGCTGTATGAGAAGAGATTTATAACACAGTGAGTGGAACGCACATGTCACAAGGCAGTTCTTCAGAAAGCTTCTCTCCAGTTTTGGTCTGAACATATTTCCTTTTTCACCGTAAGTGTCAAAGTGCTCCCGAATATCCCGTCAGACAAGTAGCATACATAGGGTTAGAAAACTGCTCAAGGAAAAGAGGGGCTTAACTGAGTGAGAGCCATTATGACGACACAGAGCAGTTTCACAGAAAGCTTCCTTCTGGATTTTACCTGAAGATATTTCTTTCTCCATGTTCTAAGGATTGTTCCCAAATGTCCTCGTCAGATTCCACAGAAACGGTGATTTCAAGCTGTTCAATCCGAAGAATGGTTTAGCTCTATGAGACGAATACACACATTGCTAAGCAGTTGCTCATAGATTTTCTCTGCAGGTTTAATCAGAATACGTATCCTTGCTCATCACAAGCCTCCGGGCATCTCTAAAAATCCCTGCATAGACTCATCAAAGACAGAGTTTTGAAACTGGGCAACATAGAGTAAGCATTAACTCTGTGAAGTGAATGCACATATCAGAGAGCAGATTCTTGGAACGCTTCTTCCTCTATTTTATTTCAGTATATTTCACTATTCGCAATAGGTTTCAAAGCACTCCAAAATATCACTTTTTCGGATTCATAGGCACAGTGTTCAAACATTGCCTTGTGAGAGAAGTGATTTAAATCCCTGAGTGGAATGTATGCATCACAAAGTCGTTTCTCAGAAAGCTTCTCCCCACTTTTTATCTGAAGATATCTCCTCTTTCACCATAGGCCTGAATTTACTTCTGAAGTTCCCTTTGCGGATACCTGCATGAAGAAGTTTCCAAACTGCTTAATATCAGACAAGTTTTAACTACGTGAGATGAATAAATATATCTAACACAAAGCAGTTTCACAGAAATCTTCTTTCCAGTTTTTGTCTGAGGATATTTCCTTTTTCACCATAGCCATCCATATACTCCTGAATGTCTCTTGGTAGCTTCTTCTCCAAAAGGAATTCCGGAATCCTCTAGGAGAAGAAAGGTGAGTGGAATGCACACGTCATTCTGTGAGTGGAATGCGCACGTCATTCTGTCAGTGGAATTCTGTGAGTGGAATGCACACGTCACAAAGAAGCTCCTCAGAAAGCTTCTCTCCAGTTTCTATCTGAAGATGTTTCCTTTCTCACCATAACCCTCAAAGCGCTACTGAATATCCCTTCACAGACTAAGCAAAAACATTGTTATGATACTACTCAATGAAAAGGGAAGCTTAACTGTGTGAGCGGAATTCACCTGACACAGAGCAGGTTCACAGAAAGCTTCCTTCTGTTTTCTCTCTGAGGTTATTTATTTTTCAGGGTATTCTAAAGAGCGTTTCCAAATGTCCTTTCTCAGATTCCACAGAAACAGTGATTTCAAACTACTCAATCCAAAGAATGATTTAACTCTATGAGATCAGCACAAACTTCAGAAAAGAGTTGCACAGAAAGCTTCTCTCAAGTATTCGATGGAAGACATTTCCTTGCTCAAAACAGGCCTCCAGTTGCCACTTAGTATCCCTTCACAGAACCCTCAAATAGTGACTTTCAAACTGGGAAATGTAGAGTAAGCTTTAACCCTGTGTAAAAATAGACATGTCAGAGAGCAGTTTCTTCGAGTGCTTCTTTCTGTTTTTTATTGAACATTTCAATTTTGCCATAGTCTTCAACATGCTCCGAATATCACTCTTTTGGTTTTACAGGAACAGTGTTCAAATTGTGCCTTATAAGAAGAAAGTTATATCTCCTGGGGTGGAATGCACACGTCACCCAGCAGTTTCTCAGAAAGCTTCTCTCTCGTTTTGATCTGACTCTATTTCCTATTTCACTGTAGGCCGGAATGTAATCCCAATTATCCCTTCATGGATACATGCACGATGAAGTTTCCAAGCTGTGCAATGTAAAGAAAGCTTAATCTATGTCAGATAAATAAGCATAGCAAAAAGCAGATTGACAGAGCTTCTTTCCCGTTTCTTTCTGAAGATATTTCATTTTTCACCATAGTCCTCAAAGTGCTCCCGATGTTCCTTTCGTGGAGCCGTCCATGACAGTTTCTAAGCTGCATAATGTAAATAATGCATTGCTTATGTGAGATGATTACTCATATCACAGAGTAGTTTCCTAGAAAGCTTCTTCCAGTTTTAGTCTGAGGCTATTTCCCTTTTCACCATCGGTACCATCATGCTCCCGAACATAACTTGGTACTTGTTTCTCCAAAAGGGTTTCCCTGACGCTGTATGAGAAGAGAGATATATCACTGTGAGTGGAATGCACACGTCACAAGGCAGTTCCTCGGGAAGCTTCTCTCCAGTTTTCATCTGAATATATTTCCTTTCACCATAGGCCTCAATGTGCTCCCAAATATCCCATCACACGCTAAGCATACACAGTGTTAAAAAGCTGTTCAATGAAAAAAGGGGCTTAACTGAGTGAGAGGCATTAAGATGACACAGAGCAGTTTCACAGAAAGCTTCCTTCTGGATTTTACCGGAGGATATTTCTTTCTCCATATTCTAAGGATCGTTTCCAAATGTCATTCCTCACATTCCACAAAAACAGTGATTTCAAGCTGTTCAATCCAAAGAAATGTTTATCTCTATGAGACGAATACACACAATGCAAAGCAGTTGCTCAGAAAGTTTCTCTTCAGGTTTCATCGGACAATGTTTCCTCGCTCACCACAAGCCTCTGGGCGCCACTAAATATCCCCTCACAGATCCTTCAAAGAGTTTCGAAACTGGGCAACATAGAATAAAAATTATGTCTGTGAAGTGAATGTACATATCAGAGAACCGATTCTTGGAATGCTTCTTCCTCGATTTCATTTCAGTATATTTCACTATTCGCCATTGTCCACAACGTGGTCCAAAATATCACTTTTTTGGTTTCACAGGAAGAGAGTTCAAACACTGCCTGTGAGAAAAGAGGTATATTGCCCTGAGTGGATTGCATACATCAAAAAGACTTTTCTCAGATAGCTTCTCTCGACTTTAACTGAAGATATCTCCTCTTTCACTGTAGGCCTGAATGTGCTCCTGGATGTCCCTTCATGGATCCTTGCAAGACAGAATTTCCAAACTGCATAATTTAATAAAGTTTTAACTATGCGAGATGAATAAACATATCTAACACAAAGCAGTTTCACAAAAATCTTCCTTCCAGTTTTCCTCTGAGGATATTTCCTTTTTCACCACTGCCATCCCTATACTCCCAAATGCCTCTTGGTAGCTTTTTCTCCAAAAGGGTTTCCGGAATCCTCTAGGAGGAAAAAGGTGAGTGGAATACACACGTCATTCTGTAAGTGGAATGCATACGTCATTCTTTGACTGAAATTTTTTGAGTGGAATGCACACGTCACAAAGCAGCTCTTCAGAAAGCTTCTTTCCAGTTTCTATGTGAAGACGTGTCCTTTCAAACCATAAGCCTCAAAGTGCTCCTGAATATCCCTTCCAAGACTAAATAAAAACAGTGTTATGATGCTGCTCAATGAAAAGAGAAGCTTAACTGTGTGAGCGGAATCCACGTGACACAGAGCAGTGTCACAGAGAGCTTCCTTCTTGTTTCTGTTTGAGATTATTTCTTTCTCCGGATATTCTAAAAAGCTTTTCCAAATGTCCTTTCTCAGATTCCACAGAAACAGTGACTTCAAACTACTCAATCCGAAAAATGATTTAACTCCATGAGATGAGTAGAAACCACACAAAAGAGTTGCACACAAGCTTCTCTCAAATATTCAATGGAAGACATTTCCATGCTTGACACAGGCCTCTGGTTGCCACTTACTACCCCTTCGCACGACCCTCAAAGACCAACTTTAAAACTGGGAGATGTAGAGTAAGATTTAACCCTCTGTAAAAATGGACATGTCAGCAGTTTCTAAGAGTGCTGCTTTCTGTTTTTTATTGGACATTTCAATTTTGCCATAGACTTCAAAGTGCTCCGAATATCACTCTTTTGGTTTTACAGGAACAGTGTTCAAATTGTGCCTCATGAAAAGGAAGTTATAACTCCCTGAGAGGAATGCACTCATCACTAAGCAGTTTCACAGAAAGCTTCTCTCCTGTTTTGATGTGACTATAATTCCTATTTCACTATAGGCCCGAATGTGATCCCTAATATGCCTTCGCGGATCCATCCACGAGGGAGTTTACAAGCTGTGTACTGTAAAGAAAGCTTCATCAATGTGAGATGAATAAACATAGCAAAAAGCAGATTCACAGAAAGCTTCTTTCCCATTCTTATTGGAAGATATTTCATTTTTCACTGAAGACCTCAAAGTGCTCCCGAAGGTCCCTTCATGGAATGGTCCACGAGAGTTTCCATACTGCGTAATGTAAAGAAAGTATTATCTATGTGAGATGATTACACATATCACAGAGTAGTTTCCCAGAAAGCTTTTTCCAGTTTTAGTCTGAGGCTATTTCCCTTTTAACCATCGGCACCAACATGCTCCCGAATAAGGCTTGGTACCTGTTTCTCCAAAAGGGTTTCCCCAACGCTGTATGAGAAGGGAGGCATAACACTGTGAGTGCAATGCAGACTTCTCTAGGTAGTTCCTCGGAAAGCTTCTCTCCAGTTTTGTTCTGAACATATTTCCTTTTCACCGTAAGCCTCAAAGTGCTCTCGAATATCCCATCACACGTTAAGCATACACAGGGTTAGAATACGGCTCAAAGAAAAGAGGGGCTTATCTGAGTGAGAGCCATTAAGATGACACAGAGCAGTTTCACAGAAAGCTTCCTTCTGGATTTTACCTGAGGACATTTCTTTCTCCATGTTCTAAGGATCGTTCCCAAATGTCCTTCCTCAGATTCCACAAAAACAGTGATTTAGGGCTGCTCAAGCCATAGAACGGTTTAACTCTATGAGACAAATACACAAATCACAAAGCAGTTGCTCAGAAACTTTCTCTGGAGGTTTCATTGGAAGACGTTTCCTTCCTCACCACAAGCCTCTGGGCGTTACTGAATATCCCATCACAGATTCTTCGAAGACAGAGATTCGAAACTGGGCAACATAGAGTAAGAATTAACTCTGTAATGTGAATGCACATATCAGAGAGCAGATTCTGGGAATGCTTCCTCCTCGATTTTATTTCAGTATATTTCACTATTGGACATAGTCCTCATTGCGCTCCAAATTATCACTTTTTCGGTTTCACAGGAGCAGTTTTCAAACACTGCCTCGTGAGAAAAGAGGTATAACTCCCTGAGTGGAATGCATACATCACAAAGTCGTTTCTCAGAAAGCTTCACAGTAGGCCTGAATGTGCTCCCGAATGTCCCTTCACGGTTCTGTGCATGACGGAGTTTTCAAACTGCGTAATACTAATAGTAATAGTAGAAAAATTTTAACTATGTGAGATGAATAAATACATCTAAAACAAAGCAGTTTCACAGAAATCTTCTTTCCAGATTTTGTCTGAGGATATTTCCTTTTTCACCATACCCAATCCAATATTCCTGAATGTCTCTTGGTAGCTTTTTCTCCAAAAGGGTTTCCTGAATCCTCTAGAAGAATAAAGGTGAGTGGAATGCACACGTCATTCTGTGAGTGGAATGCACACGTCAGAAAGCAGCTCCTCAGAATGCTTCTCTCCAGTTTCTATCTGAAGTTGTTTCCTTTCTCAACGTAAGCCCCAAAGTGCTTCTGAATATCCCTTCCCAGACTAAATAGAAACAGTGTTATGATACTGCTCAATGAAAAGAGAATATGAACTGTGTGAGTGGAATTCACTGGACATATGGCAGTTGGACAGAAAGCTTCCTTCTGGTTTCTGAGTTTATTTCTTTTGCAGTACATTATAAGCAGTGTTTCCAAATATCCTTTCTCAGATTCCACAGAAAGAGTGATTTCAAAGTACTCAATCCAAAGAATGATTTAACTCTATGAGATGAGCACAAACTTCTCAAAAGAGTTGCGGAGAAAACTTCTCTCAAATATTTGATAGAAGACATTTCCTTTCTCGACACAGGCCTCTGGTTGCCACTTACTATCCCTTCGCAGAACCCTCAAAGACCAACTTTCCAACTGGGAAATGTAGACTAAGCATTAACCCTGTGTAAAAATGGATACGTCAGAGAGCAGTTTCTTCGAGTGCTTCCTTCTGTTATTTATTGGACATTTCAATTTTGCCGTAGTCTTCAATGTGCTCCGTATATCACTCTTTTGGTTTTATAGGAACAGTGTTCAAATTGTGCCTTATGAGAAGAAAGTTCTAACTCCCTGAGTGGAATGCACACGTCACCAAGCAGTTTCTCAGAATGCTTCTCTCCCGTTTTGATCTGACTCTATTTTCTATTTCACTGTAGGTCAGAATGTGATCCCAAATATACATTCGTAGAAGTATCCACGAGGGAGATTTCAAGCTGTGTAATGTAAAGAAAGCTTCATCTATGAGAGTTGAATAAACATGGCAAAAAGCAGATTCACAGAAAGCTTCTTTCCCGCTCTGATGTGAAGATATTTCGTTTCTCATGATAGTCCTCAAAGTGCTCCTGAAGTTCCCTTGTGGATCCGTCCATGACAGCTTCCAAGCTGTGTAATGTAAAGAAACCTTTATCTGTGTGAGATGATTTCACATATCACAGATTAGTTTCCTAGAAAATCTTTTCCAGTTTTAGTCTGAGGCTATTTCCCTTTTCACCATCGGCACCAACATGCTCCGGAATATCACCTGGTACTTGTCTCTCCAAAAGGGTTTCCCCGATGATGTATTAGTAGTGAGGTATAACACTGTGAGTGGAATACACACGTCACAAGGCAGTTCCACGGAAAGCTTCTCTCCAGTTTTGGTCTGAACATATATCGTTTTTCACCATAAGCCTCAAAATATCGCATCACAAGCTAAGCATACACAGGGTTAGAAAACTGCTCAATGAAATGAGGGGCTTATCGGAGTGAGAGCCATTAAGATGACACAAAGCAGTTTCACAGAAAGCTTCCCTCTGAATTTTACCTGAGGATATTTCTTTCTCCATGTTCTAAGGATCATTCCCAAATGTCCTTCCTCACATTTCACAAAAACAGTGATTTCAAGCTGCTCAAATCAAAGAACGGTTTAACCCTATGAGACAAATACACACATTGCAAAGCAGTTGCTCAGAATGTTTCTCTGCAGGTTTCAACAGAAGACGTTTCCTTGCTCACCACAAGCCTCCAGGTGGCACTAAATATCCCTTCACAGATTCTTCAAAGACAGAGTTTGGAAACTGGGCAACTTAGAGTAAGCATTAACTCATTAACTCAGTGAAGTGAATGCACATATCAGAGAGCAGACTCTTGGAGCCCTTCTTCCTATTTTATTTCAGTATATTTCACTACTAACACAAAGCAGTTTCACAGAAATCTTCTTTCCAGTTTTTGTCTGAGGATATTTCCTTTTTCATTAAAAACATCCCTATAATTCGAATGTCTCTTGGTAGCTTTTTCTCTGTGAAGTGAATGCACATATCAGAGAGCAGATTCTTTGAACGCTTCTTCCTCGATTTTATTTCAGTATATTTCACTATTCGCCACAGTCCTCAATACGTTCTGAAATATCACTTTTTCGGTTTCACAGGAACAGTCTTCAAACACAACTTTGTGAGAAAGTGGTATAACTCCCTGAGTGAAATGCATACATCACAAAGCAGTTTCTCAGAAAGCTTCTATCCAGTTTTTATCTGAAGATATCTCCTCTTTCAACATAGGCCTCAAAGTACTCCCAAATGTCCTTTCAGAAATCTGTGCATGACTGATTTTCCAAACTGCGTAATATAAGAAAAGATTTACCTATGCGAGATTAATAAATATATCTAACACAAAGCTGTTTCACAGAAATCTTCCTTTCAGTTGTTGTGTGAGGATATTTCCTTTATGACCATAGCCCACCCTCTAGTTCCAAATATCTCTTGGTAGCTCTTTCCCCAAAAGGGATTCCAGAATCCTCTAAAAGAAGAAAGGTATTTTTCTGTGAGTGGAATGCACACGTCGCAAAGCAGCTGCTCAGAAAGCTTCCCTCCAGTTTCAACCTGAAGACAGTTCCTTTCTCACATAAGCCTCAAAGCGCTCCTGAATATCCCTTCAACGACTAAACAAAATCAGTGTTATGATACAGCTCAATGAAAAGAGAAGCTTAACCGTGTGAGCAGAATTCACGTGATACAGAGCAGTTTCACAGAAAGCTCCCTTCTGGTTTCTATCTGAGGTTATTTCTTTTTCAGGATATTCTACAGAGCGTTTCCAAATGTCCTTTCTCAGATTCCACAGAAACAGTGACTTCAAAATGCTCAATCCAAAGAATGCTTTAACTCTCTGAGATGAAGACAAACATCACAAAAGAGTTGCACAGAAAGCTTCCCTTCGATTTTCGATGGAAGACATTTCCTTGTCTCACACAGGCCTCCAGTCGCCACTAACTATCCCTTCACAGAACCCTCAAAGACTGACTTTCAAACTGGAAAATGTAGAGTAAGCTTTAAACCTAGGAAAAGAATGGACATGTCAGAGAACAGTTTCTTCGAGTGCTACCTGCTATTTTTTATTGGATGTCATTTCACTTTTTGCCATATTCTTCAATGTGCTCGGAATATAACTCTTTTGGTTTTACAGGAACAGTGTTCAAATTGTACCTTATTAGAAGAAAGTTATAATTCTCTGCATGGAATGCACACATCACTGAGCAGTTTCTCAGAAAGCTTCTCTCTAGTTTTTAGCTGACTATATTTCCTCTTTCATCATAGTCCCGAATGTTATCACAAATATCCCTTCGTGGATCCATCCACGAGAGAGTTTTCAAGCTGCATAATGTAAAGAAAGCTTCATCTATGTGAGATGAATAAACATAGCAAAAAACTGATTCAGAGAAAGCTTCTTTCCAGTTTTTGTCTGAAGATATTTCCTTTTTCACCATAGTCAAGAATGTGCTCCCGAAGGTCCCTTTCTGGATCCGTCCATGAGAGTTTCCAAGCTGCGTAATATAAAGAAAGCTTTACCTATGTGAGATGATTACACATATCACAGAGTAGTTTTCTAGAAAGCTTCTTTCCAGCTTTTGTGTGAGGCTGTTTCCCTTTTCACCATCGGCATCAGCATACTCCTGTATATCACTTGGTACCTGTTTCTCCAAAAGGGTTTCACGACGCTGTATGAGAAGAGAGGTATAACACTGTGAGTGGAATGTACACGTCACAAAGCAGTTCCTCAGAAAGCTTCTCTCCAGTTTCAGTCTGAATATATTTCCTTTTTCATCTTAAGCCTCAAAATGCTACCGAATATCCCATCACAAGCAAAACATAAAGAGAGTTAGAAAGCTGCTCAATGAAAAGATGAGCTTAACTCAGTGAGAGGAATTAAGATGACAGAGAGCAGTTTCACAGAAAGCTTCCTACTGGATTTTGCCTGAGGATATTTCTTTCTCCATATTCTAAGGATCATTCCCAAATGTCCTTCCTCAGATTCCACAAAAACAGTGATTTTAAGCTGCTCAATCCAAAGAATGGTTTAACTCTATGAGACGAATATACACATCACAAAGCAGTTGCTCAGAACTTTTCTCTGCAGGTTTCATCGTAAGACATTTCCTCGCTCACCACAGGCCTCCAGGCATCATTAAACATCCCTTCACAGATTCTTCATAGACAGAGTTTCGAAACTGAGCAACATATTGTAAGCATTAACTCCGTGAAGTGAATGCACATATCACCATTTTCCTCAAAGTGCTCCTGAATATCCCATCCCACGCTAAACTTACACAGGGTAGAAAGCTGCCAAATGAAAAGAGAGAATTATCTGAGTGAGAAGAATTATGATGACACAGAGCAGTTTCACAGAAAGTTTCCTTCTGGATTTTACCTGAGGATATTTCCTTCTCCATATTATAAGGGTCTATCCCAAAAGTCCTTTCACAGATTCCACAAACACAGTGATTTCACATTGCTGAATCCAAAGAATGCTTTAACTCTAGGAGACGAATACACACATTGCAAAGCAGTTGCTCAGAACGATTCTCTGCAGGTTTCATCAAAAGACGTCTCCCACTCACCACAAGCCTCTGGGCGTCACTAAATATCCCTTCACAGATTCTCCAAAGAGAGTTTCAAAACTGGGCAACATAGAGTAAGCATTAACTCCGTGAAGTGAATGCACATATCAGAGAGCAGATTCTCGGAATGCTTCTTCCTCGATTTTATTTCAGTATATTTCACTATACATCATAGTCCTCAAAGCGTTCCAAAATACCACTTTTTCGGTTTCACAGGAAAAGTGTTCAAACGCTTGTGGGAAAAGAGGTATAACTCCCTGAGTGGAATGCATACATCACAAAGTAGTTTCTCAGAAAGCTTCTATCCAGTTTTTATCTGAAGATAACTCCTCTTTCACCGTAGGCCTGAATGTGCTCCCGAACATCCCTTCAGGGATCTGTGCATGGCAGATTCACAGAAATCTTCTTTCCGGTTTTTGTCTGAGGATATTTCCTTTTTCACCATAGCCTTCCCTATACTCCTGAAGGTCTGTTTTGTAGCTTTTACTCCAAAGGGGATTACGGAATCCTCTAGGAGAACAAAGGTATATTTCCTTGAGTGGAATGCACATGTCACAAAGCAGCTCCTGAGTAAGCTTCTCTCCACTCTCTATCTGAAGACGTTTCCTTTCTCACTATAAGCCTCAAAGCCCCCCAGAATATCCCTTCACAGACTAAACAAAAACAGTGTTATCATACAGCTCAAAGAAATGAGAAGTTTAACTGTGTGAGCGGAATTCACATGACACAGAGCAGTTTCACAGAAAGCTTCCTTCGGATTTCTCTCTGAGGTTATTTATTTTTCAGGATATTCAAAAGAGCGTTTCCAAATGTCCTTTCACAGATTCCACAGAAACAGTGATTTCAAACTGCTCAATCCAAGAATGATTTCATGCTATGAAATGAAAACAAACATCACAAAAGAGTTACACAGAAACCTTCCTTCCCTTTTTCAATGGAAGATATTTCCTTGCCTCACACAGGCCTCAGGTCTACACTTACTATCCCTTTGCAGAACCTCATAGACTGACTTTCTAACTGGAAGATGTAGAGTAAGCTTTAACCCTGTGAAAAGAATGGACATGTCAGAGAGCAGTTTCTTCGACGGC
>NW_012119121.1:267416-274697 GCF_000951035.1 Colobus angolensis palliatus
TACTATCCCTTTGCAGAACCTCATAGACTGACTTTCAAACTGGAAGATGTAGAGTAAGCTTTAACCCTGTGAAAAGAATGGACATGTCAGAGAGCAGTTTCTTCGACGGCTCCTTTCTGTTTTTTATTGGACGACATTTCACTTTTTGCCATAGTCTTCAATGTGCTCCAAATATCACTCTTTTGGTTTTACAGGAACAGTGCTCAAACTGTCCCTTATGAGAAGAAAGTTATAAATCCCTGAGTGGAATGCACACATCACCAAGCAGTTTCTCAGAAAGCTTATCTCCAGTTTTTATCTGACTATATTTCCTATTTCATCATAGGACCAAATGTGATCCCAAATATCCACTCGTGGATCCATCCACGAGGGAGTTTCCAAGCTGCATAATGTAAAGAAACCTTCATCTATGTGAGATGAATAAACACAAAAAAGCAGGTTCCCAGAAATCTTATTTCCAGTTTTTATCTGAGGATATTTCCTTTTTCACCATAGTCCACAGTGTGCTCCCGAAAATCCCTTAGAAGATCTGTCCATGACAGTTTCAAAGCTGCGTAATGTAAAGAATGCTTTATCTGTGTGAGATGATTACACATATCACAGAGTAGTTTCCCAGAAAGCTTCTTTCCATTTTTTGTCTGAGGCTATTTCCCTTGTCACCATCAGCATCAACATGCTCCCGAATATCACTTGGTACCTGTTTCTCCAAAAGGCTTTCCCCAACGTTGTATGAGAAAAGAGGTATAGCACTGTGACTGGAATGCACACGTCACAAAGCAGTTCCCCAGAAAGCTTCTCTCCACTTTCGGTCTGAACATATTTCCTTTTCCACCATTAGCCTCAAAGTGCTCCTGAATATCCCATCACACGCTAAACATACACAGGGCTAGAGAACTGCTCAATGAAAAGAGAGGCTTATCTCAGTGAGAGGAATTAAGATGACACAGAGCAGTTTCACAGAAAGCTTTCTTCTGGATTTTATCTGAGGATATTTCTTTCTCCATATTCTAAGGATCGTTCCCAAATATCGTTCCTCAGATTCCACAAAAACAGTATTTTCAAGCTGCTCAATCCAAAGAATTGTTTAACTCTAAGAGACGAATACACACATCGCAAAGTAGTTGCCCAGGAAGTTTCTGTTTTTCACCATCGGCATCAACATGCTCCCGAATATCACTTGGTACCTGTTTCTCCAAAAGGGTTTCCCCGATGCTGTATGAGAAGAGAGGTATAACACTGTGAGTGGAATGCACACATCACAAAGCATTTCCTTGGAAAGCTTCTCTCCAGTTTCGGTCTCAAGATATTCCCTTTTTCACCGTTAGCCTCAAAGTGCTCCCGAATGTCCCATCACATGCTAAGCATACACAGACTTATAAAACTCCTCAATGAAAAGAGAGGCTTAACTGAGTGAGAGGAATTAAGATGACAGAGAGCAGCTTCACAGAAAGCTTCCTTCTGGGTTTTACCTGATGACATTTCTTTCTCCCTATTCTAAGAATCGTACCCAAATGTCACTCCTCAGATGCCACAAAAACAGTGATTTCAAGCTGCTCAATCCAAATGAGCAGCTTGAGAAAAATGCACACATCGCAAAGCAATTGCTCAGAAAGTTTCTCTGCAGTTCTCATCGGAAGACATTTCCTTGCTCACCATAAGCCTCCGGCAGTCACTAAATATCCCTTCACGGATTCTTCAAAGACAGAGTTTTGAAACTGGGCAACATAGAGTAAGCATTAACTCTGTGAAGTGAATGCACCTATCACAGAGTAGATTCTTGGAACACTTCTTCCTCGATTTTATTTCAGTATATTTCACTATTTACCATAGTCCTCAATGCACTCCAAAATATCACCTTTTTGGTTTCAGAGGAACAGTGTTCAAACACTACCTTGTGAGAAAAGAGGTATAACTCCCTGAGCGAAATGTAGACATCACAAAGCAGTTTCTCAGAAAGCTTCTATCCAGTTTATACTGAAGATATCTCCTCTTTCAGTGTAGGCCTTTATGTGCTCCCGAATGTCCCTTCGCGGATCTCTGAATGATGGAGTTTCAAAACTGTGTAATATAAGAAAAGTTTTAACTGTGCGATATGATTAAATATATCTAACACAAAGCAGTTTCACAGAAATCTTCTTTCCAGTTGTTGTCTGAGAATATTTCCTTTTTCACTATAGCGGTCCCTATACTCCCGAATGTCTCTTGGTAGTTTTTACTCCAAAAGGGATTTTCAGAATTCTCTAGGAGCAGAAATGTATACTTCTGTGAGTGGAATGCACACGTCACAAAGCAGCTCCTCAGAAAACTTCTCTCCAGCTTCTATTTGAAGACGTTTCCTTTCTCACCGCAAATCTCAAAGCACTCCTGAATGTTCCTTCTCAGACTAAACAATAACAGTGTTATGATGCTGCTCAATGTAAAGAGAAGCTTAACTGTGTGGGAAGAATTCACGTGATACAAAGCAGTTTCACAGAAAGTTTTCTTCTCATTTCTTTCTGAGGTTATTTCTTTTTCAGGATATTCTAAAGAGTGCTTCCAAATGTCCTTTCTCAGATTTCACAGAAACAGTGATTTTGAACTGCTCAATACAAAGAAGGATTTAACTCTATGAGATGGATACAAACATCCCAAAAGTGTTGTTCAGAAAGCTTCTCTCCAATTTTCTATGGAAGACATTTTCTTGCTCAACACAGGCCTCCGCTTGCCACTTACTATCCCTTCGCTTAACCCTCAAAGACCGACTTTCAATCTGGGAACTGTAGAGTAAGCTTTAACCCTGTGAAAAGAATGGACATCTCAGAGAGCAGTTTCTTCGAGTGCTTCTTTCTGTTTTTTATTGGACGACACTTCACTTTTTGTGATAGTCTTCAATGTGCTCCGAATATCACTCTTTTGGTTTTACAAGAACAGTGTTCAAATTGTGCCTTATGAGAAGAATGTTATAACTCCCTGACTGGAATGCACACATCACCAAGTGGTTTCTCAGAATGCTTCTCTCCAGTTTTTATCTGACTATATTTCCTATTTCACCATAGGCCCGAATGTGATTGCAAATATCCCTTAGCGGATCCATCCAGGAGGGAGTTTCCAAGCTGTGTAATGTAAAGAGAGCTTCATCTATGTCAGATGAATAAACATAGCAGAAAGGAGATTCACAGAATACTTCTTTCCAGTTTTTAATCGGAAGATATTTTCTTTTTCACCATAGTCCTGAATGTTCTCCCGAATGTCCCTTCGTGGATCCGTCCATGACAGTTTCCAAGCTGTGTAATGTAAAGAAAGCTTTATCTATCTCAGATGATTACACGTATCACACAGTAGTTTCCTAGAAAGCTTATTTCCAGTTTTTTTCGAGGCTATTTCCCTTTTCACCATCGGCATCAACATGCTACCAAATATCACTTGGTACCTGTTTCTCCAAAAGGGTTTCCCGATGCTGTATGAGAAGAGAGGCATAACACTGTGAGTGGAATGCACATGTCACAAAGCAGTTCCTCAGAAAGATTCTCTCCAGTTTCGGTCGGAACATATTTCCTTTTACACCGATAGCCTCAAAGTGCTCCCGAATATCCCATCACATGCTAAACATACACAGGGATAGAAAACTGCTGAATGAAAAGAGAGGCTTAAATGAGTGAGAGAAATTTAGGTGACACAGAGCAGTTTCACAGAAAGCCTCCTCTGGATTCTATCTGAGGATATTTCTTGCTCCATATTCTAAAGATCGTTCCCAAATGTCCTTCCTCAGATTTCACAAAAACAGTGATTTCAAGCTGCTCAATCCAAAGAATGGTTTAATTCCATGAGACAAATACACACATCATAAAGCAGTTACTCAGAAAGATTCTCTGCAGCTTTCATTGGAAAACGTTTCCTCGCTCACCACAGCCTTCTGGGCTTCACTAAATATCCTTTCAGAGATTCTTCATAAACAGAGTTTCAAAACTGGGAAACATACATTAGGCATTAACTCTGTGAAGCTAATGCTCATATCAGAGAGCAGATTCTTGGAACGCTTCTTCCTCGATTTTATTTCAGTATATTTCACTATTTGCCATAGTCCTCAATGCGCTACGAAGTATCACTTTTTCGATTTCACAGGAACAGTGTTCAAAAGCTGCCTTGTTAGAAATGAGTTATAACTCCCTGAGTGTAATGCATACATCACAAAGTAGGTTCTCAGAAAGCTTCTATTCAGTTTTTATCTGAAGATATCTCCTCTTTCACCTGAAAGTGCTCCCGAATGTCCATTTGCAGATCCCTGTATGACAGAGTTTCCAAACTGTGTAATGTAAGAAAAGTTTTAACTCTGTGAGAGGAACAAATATATGTAACACAAAGCTGTTTCACAGAAGTCTTCTTTCCACCGTTTGTGTGAGGATATTTCCTTTTTCACCACAGCTGTTCCTCTACTCCTGAATGTCTCTTGGTAGCTTTTTCTCCAAATGGATTCCGAAATCCTCTGTGAGAACAGAGGTGTATTTCTGTGAGTGAAATGCACACGTCACAAAGCAGCTCCTCAGAAAGTTTCTCTCCACTTTCTATCTAATGACATCTCCTTACTCACCGTAATGTTCAAAGCACTCCTTAATATCCCTTCGCAGACTAAACAAAAACAGTGTTATCATACTGCTCAATGAAAAGAGAAGATTAACTGTGTGAGCAGAATTCATGTGACACAGAGCAGTTTCACAGAAAGCTTCCTTCTGGTTTCTTTCTGAGGTTATTTCTTTTTCAGGATATTCTAAAGAGCGTTTCCAAATGTCCTTTCTCAGATTGCACAGAAACAGTGATTTCATACTGCTCAATCCAAAGAACGATTTAACTCTATGAGATGAATACAAACATCACAAAAGAGTTGTGCAAAAGTTTCTCTCCAATTTTTCATGGAAGACATTTCCTTGCTTGACACAGGCCTCTGGTTGCCACTTACTTTGCAGAACCCTCAAAGTCCGACTTTCAAACTGGGAAATGTAGAGTAAGGCTTAAACCTGTGAAAAGAATGGGTATGTCAGAGAGCAGTTTATTCGAGTGCTTCTTTCTGTTTTTTATTGGACGACATTTCACCTTTTCCATAGTCGTCATTGTGCTCTGAATATCACACTTTCGGTTAAACAGGAACAGTGTTCAAACTGTGCCTTATGAGAAGAGAGCTAAAACTCACTGTGTGTAATGCTCACATCACCATCCAGTTTCTCAGAAAGCTTCTCTCCAGTTTTTATCTGACTATATTTCCAATTTCACCATAGGCCCGAATGTGATCCCAAACATCCCTTCATGGATCCATCCACGAGGGAGTTTCCGATCTGTGTAATGTAAAGAAAACTTCATCTATGTGAGATGAGTAAACATACCAAAAAGCAGATTCACAGAAAGATTCTTTCCGGTTTTTATGTGAAGATATTTCCTTTTTCACCATAGTCCTGAATGTGCTCCTGAAGGTCTCTTCGTGAATCGCTCCATGACAGTTTCCAAGCTGCGTAGTGTAAAGAAAGCTTTATCGATATGAGATGATTACACATATCACAGAGTAGTTTCCTGGAAAGCTTCTTTCCAGTTTTTCTCTGAGGCTATTTCCCGTTTAACCATCAGCATCAACATGCTCCCGAATATCAACTGCTACCTGTTTCTCCAAAAGTTTTTCCCTGACGCTGTATGAGAAGACAGGTATAACACTGTGAGTGGAATGCAAACGTCACAAAGCAGTTCCTCGGAAAGCTTCTCTCCAGTTTCGGTCGGAACATATTTCCTTTTACACCGCAAGCCTCAAAGTCTTCCCGAATATCACATCACACGCTAAACATACGCAGGGTTAGAAAACTGCTCAATGAAAAGAGAGACTTAACTGAGTGAGAGGAATTAAGATGACACAGAGCAGTTGCACAGAAAGCTTCTTTCTGGATTTTGCCTGAGGATATTTCTTTCTGCATATTGTAAGATCGTTCACTAATGTCTTTCCTCAAATTCCACAAAAGCAGTGATTTCCAGCTGCTCAATCCAAAGAGTGGTTCAACTCTATGAAATGAATACACACATCGCAAAGCAGTTGCTCAGAAAATTTCTCTGCAAGTTTCATCAGAAGATGTTTCCGTGCTCACAACAAGCTTCCCGGTGTCGCTAAATATCCCGTCACAGATTTTTCAATGATAGATTTTCGAAACTGGGCAACATAGAGTAAACATTAACTCTGTGAAGTGAATGCACATATCAGAGAGCAGATTCCTGGAACATTTCTTCCTCAATTTTATTTCAATATATTTCACTATTCGCCATAGTCCTCAATGCACTCCGAAATACAACTTTTTCGGTTTCACAGGAACACTGTTCAAAAGCTGACTTTTGAGAAAAGAGGTATAACTCCCTGAGTGGAATGCATACATCACAAAATAGTTTCTCAGAGAGCATCTATGCAGTTTTTATCTGAAGATATCTCCTGTTTCACCATAGGCCTGAATGTGCTCCCGAATGTCACTTAGTGGATCCATGCATGATGGAGTTTCCAAACTGCGTAATATAAGAAAAGTTTTAATGATGCCAGATGAATAATTATGTCTAATACAAAGCAGCTTCACAGAAATTTTCTTTCCAGTTTTTGTCTGAGGATATTTCCTTTTTCACCATAGCCCTCTCTATACTCCCGTATGTCTCTTGGTAGGTCTTTCTTCAAAAGGGATTCCGGAATCCTCTATGAGAAGAAAGGTATATTTCTGTGAATGGAATACACATGTCACAAAGCAGCTTGTCAGGAAGCTTCTCTCCATTTTCAATCTTAAGATGTTTCCTTTCTCATCGTAAGCCTCAAAGTGCTACTGAATATCTCTTCGCAGACTAAACATAAACGGTGTTATGATACTGCTCAATGAAAAGAGAAGCTTAACTGTGTGAGCAGAATTCATGTGACACAGAAGAGTTTCCTAGAATGCTTCCTTCTGTTTTCTCTCTGAAGTTATTTCTTTATCAGGATATTTTAAAGAGCATTTCCAAATATCCTTTCTCAGATTCCACAGAAACCGTGATTTCAAACTGCTCAGTACAAAGAATGATTAAACTCTAGGAGATGAACACAAACATCACAAAACAGTTGTGCTGAAAGCTTCTCTCCAATTTTCGATGGAAGACATTACCTTGCTCGACACAGGCCTCCGGTTGCCCCTTAGTATCCCTTCACAGAACCCTCAAAGACCGACATTCAAACTGGGAAATGTAAAGTAAGCTTTAACCCTGTGAAAAGAATGGACATGTCAGAGAGCAATTTCTTCGAGTGCTTCTTTCTGTTTTTTA
>NW_012119121.1:274747-287047 GCF_000951035.1 Colobus angolensis palliatus
ATTCAAACTGGGAAATGTAAAGTAAGCTTTAACCCTGTGAAAAGAATGGACATGTCAGAGAGCAATTTCTTCGAGTGCTTCTTTCTGTTTTTTATTATACGACATTTCAATTTTTTTCATAGTGTTCACTGTGCTCCGAATATCACTCTTTTGGTTTTACAAGAACAGTGTTCAAACTGTGCCTTATGAGAAGTAAGTTATAACCCCCTGAGTGGAATGCACACGTCAGCAAGCAGATTCTCAGAAAGCTTCTATCCAGTTTTTATCTGGCTATATTTGCTATTTCACCATAGGCCCAAATGGGATCACAAATATCCCTTTGCGTATGCATCCATGAGGGAGTTTCTAAGCTGCATAATGTAAACAAAGCTTCATCTATGTGAGATGAAGAAACGTAGGACAAAGCAGATTCACAGAAAGCTTCTTTCCCGCTTTTATCTGAAGATATTTCCTTTTTCACCATAGTCCTGAACGTGCTCCCAAAAGTCCCTTTGTGGATCCGTCCATGAGAGTTTCCAAGCTGCGTAACGTAGAGAAAGCTTTATCTATATGAGATGATTATACATATCACAGAGTAGTTTCCTAGAAAGCTTCTTTCCAGTTTTTGTCGAGGCTATTTCCCTTTTCACCATTGGCATCAACATGCTCCCGAATATCACCTGATACCTGTTTCTCCAAAAGGGTTCCCCCAATGCGGTATGAGAAGAGAAGTATGACACTGTGAGTGGAATACACACGTCACAAAGTAGTTTCACGGAAAGCTTCTCTCCAGTTTTGTTCTGAACATATTTCCTTTTTTAACCATAAGCTTCAAAGTGCTCCCCAATATCCCATCAAACGCTAAACATACACAGGGTTAGAAAACTGCTCAATGAAAAGAGAGCCTTATCTGAGTGAGAGGAATTAAGATGACACAGAGAAGTTTCACAGAAAGCTTCCTTCTGGATTTTACCTGAGGATATGTCTTTCTCCATATTCTAAGGATCGTTCCCAAATATCTTTCCTCAGATTCCGCAAAAACAGTGATTTCAACCTGCTCAATCAAAACAGTGGTTTAACTCTATGAGACGAATACATACATCGCAAAGAAGTTACTCAGAAAGTTTCTCTGCAAATTTCATCGTAAGACGTTTCCTTGCTCATCACAAGCCTCCGGGAGTCACTAAATATCCCTTCACAGATTCTTCAAAAACAGAGTTTTGAAACTGGGCAACATAGAGTAAGCATTAACTCTGTGAAGTAAATGCACATATCAGAGAACAGAGTCTTGGAACGCTTCTTCCACGATTTTATTCCAGTAGATTTCACTATTCGCCATAGTTCTCAATGCGCTCCGAAATATCACTTTTATGGTTTCACCGGAACAGTGTTCAAACGATGCCTTTTGAGAAAAGACTTATAACTCCTTGAGTGGAATGTATACATCACAAAGTAGTTTCTCAGAAAACTTCTATCCAGTTTTATCTGAAGATATCTTTTCTTTCAACATAGACCCAAATGTGATCCCAAATATCCCTTCGCAGATCCATCCTTGAGGGAGTTTCCAAGTTGCGTAATGTAAAGAAAGCTTCATCTATGTGAGAGGAATAAACATAGCAGAAAACAGACTCACAGAAAGCTTCTTTCCAGTTTTTATCTGAAGATATTTCCTTTTTCACCATAGACCTGAATGTGCTGTTGAAGGTCCCTTTCTGGATCCGTTCATGACAGTTTCCAAGCTGCATAACGTAAAGAAAGCTTTAACTATGTGACATGAATAAATATATCTAACACAGAGCAGTTTTACAGATATTTTCTTTCCATTTTCTCTCTGAGAATATTTCCTTTTTCCCAAGAGCCATCCCCATACTCCCGAATGTCTCTTGGTAGCTTTTTCTCCAAAAGGGATTCCGGAATTAGTAAACAATTTCTCAGAAAGTGCTTTCTAGTTTTTATCTGAGAATATATCTGTTTTCACCATGGGCATCAATGTGCTCCCAAATATCACTTGGCAGAATCAACGACAACAGTTTTAGCACATTGCTACAAAAAGGGAAAGGTGAATCTCTGTGTGATGAATTCACATATCAGAAGGCAATTTCTCAGAAAGCTTCTTTCTAGCTTTTACCTGAGGATATTTCTGTTTTCACCATGGGCCTCAATGCACTCCCAAATATCACTTTGCAGATTCCAGGACAACAGTGCTAGCAAACTTCTTCATGAAGACAACGTTGTAACTCGGTGAGATGAATTCGTATATCACAAAGAAGTTTCTCAGAAAGCTACTTTCTACTTTTTATTTGAGGATATCTCCTTTCTCACCATCAGCTTCATTGTGCTAAGAAATATTCCAATGCAGATTGCAAGACAAGAGTCTTAGCAAACGGACCAATGAAAAGGAAAGTGTAACACTGTGAGCGGCATCCACATGTCACAATGCAGTTTCTCAGAATGCTTCTTTTCAGTTTTTACATCAGGATATCTCCTTTTTCACCATAGCCCTCAATGAGCTCCCAAATATCGCTTGGCAGAATCCACGACAACAGTGTTAGCAAGCTGTTACAAGAAGGGAAAAGTGAATCTCTGTGTTATGAATTCAAACATCCGAAAGCAACTTCTGAGAAAGCTTCTTTCTACTTATATCTGAAGATATTTCCGTTTTCACCATAGGCCTCAATGCGCTCCCAAATACCACTTTGGATTTTCCACGAAAACACTGTTAACAAACTGCTTCATGAAGACTAAGTTGTTACTCTGTGAGATGAATTCATATATCACAAAGAAGTTTTTCACAAACCTTCTTTCACGTTTTTAATGGAGGATACTTCCTGTAACAGTGTAGGCCACAATGCGATCCAAGGTAGCCCTTCTCAGGTTCCTCAAAGACAGTGTTAATCGACTGCTCCATGAAACGTAAGTGTAACTCTGTGAGATGAATTCACACATCACAAAGAAATTTCTAAGAAAACTTCTTTCTAGTTTTTGCCTGAGGATATTTCCTTTGTCACCGTAAGACTCATTGCACTCCGAAGTATCCAATTGCAGATTTAAAGAAAACTGTGTTAGCAAACTGATCTCTGAAGAGAAAAGTGTAACTCTGTGAGTTGCATTCACACATCATAATGCAGTCTCTCAGAACGCTTCTTTCCAGTTTTTATCTGAGGATATTTCCTTTTTCACCATAGCCCTCAATGAGCTCCCAAATATCACTTTGCAGATTCCATGAAAACACTGTTAGCAAACTGCTACAAAAAGGGAAAGGTGAATCTCTGTGACATGAATTCACACATCACAAAGCAATTTCTCAGAAAGCTTCTTTCTAGTTTTCATCTGAGGATATTTCCGCTTTCACCATGGGCTTCAATGCGCTTCCAGATATTACCTTGCAGATTCCACGACAACAGTGTTAGCAAACTGCTTCGTGAAGACAAAGTTGTAACTCATGAGAGGAATTCACATCCACAAAGAAGATTCAGAGAAAACTACTTTCTACTTTGTATTTGAGGATATTTCCTTTGTCTGCATCAGCTTCATTGTGCTAAGAAATATCCCAATGCAGATTGCAAGAAAAGAGTCTTAGCACACAGATCAATGAAAAGGAAAGTGAAACTCTGTGAGTTGTATTCACAGGTCACAATGCAGTTTCTCAGAATGCTTCCTTCCAGTTTTTATTTCAGGATATTTCCTTTTTCACCATAACCCTCACTGGGCTCCCAAAGAACACTTTGCAACTTCTATGAGAACAGTCTTAGCGAATGGTTTCATGAGGAGAAAGGTCTAACTCTGTGAGATTAATTCACAGATCACATTGAAGTTTCTCTGAAAGCTTCTTTCTCATTTTTAACGGAGGATATTTCCTTTGGCCCTATAGTCTTCAAAGGGAGCCGAAATATCCGTTCTCAGATTCCACAACAACAGGGCTAGCCAATGGCTCCACGAAATACAGGAGTAACTCAGTGAGTTGAATTCACACATCACAGAGCAGTTTCTCAGAAAGTTTCTTTCTTGGCTGACCTGAGGTTATTTGTGGTCTTGGAGCACCACAGTGTGTCTTATTGCAGTTTCTGCAAAAACACTGTTAGCAAGCTTCTGAATGAAAACAATCGTGTAACACTGTGAGCTGAATTCACCCACAACAGAGAAGTTTCTGAGAAGGCTTGTCTGCAGATTTGTCTGAATATATTTCATTACTCACCATGGGATTCAACGATATCCAAGACATCACTTCTGAGCATCCACAAAGTCAGTGCTAGCAGTCTCCTCCATGAAAGAGGTTGTAACACTCTGAAATGAATTCACACATCACAAAGCAGTTTCTCAGAAAGATTCATTCCGGTTTTTCTCGGAGGATATTTCCTTTTTCACCAAAGCCCTCAATGAGCTCCCATATATCACTTTGCAGATTCCACGAAAACAGTTTTAGCACACTGCTACAGGAAGGGAAAGGTGAATCTCTGTGTGATGAATTCACATATCAGAAGGCAATTTCTCAGAAAGCTTCTTTCTCGTTTTGACCTGAGGATATTTCCGTTTTCACCATGGGCCTCAATGCACTCCCAAATATCACTTTGCGGATTCCACGACAACAGTGTTAACAAACTGCTTCGTGAAGACAAAGTTGTAGTTCGGTGAGATGAGTTCACATGTCACAAAGAAGTTTCTCAGAAAGCTACTTTCTAGTTTTTATTTGAGGATATCTCCTTTCTCACCGTCAGCTTCATTGCGCTAAGAAATATCCCAATGCAGATTTCAAGACAAGTCTTAGCAAAGGAATCAATGAAAAGGAAAGGGTAATCCTGTGAGCTGCATCCACATGTGACAATGCAGTTTCTCAGAACGCTTCTTTCCAGTTTCTATGTGAGGATATTTCCCTTTCCACCATAGCCCTCACTGAGCTCCCAAATATCACTTGGCAGAATCCACGTTAACAGTGTTAGCAAACTGTTGCAAGAAGGGAAAAGTGAATCTCTGTGTTATGAATTCACACATCAGAAAGCAAATTCTGAGAAAACTTCTTTCTAGTTATCATTTGAGGATATTTCCGATTTCACCATAGGCCTCAATGTGCTCCTAAATATCACTTTGTAGATTCCACGAAAACAGTGTCAGCAAACTGCTTCATGAAGACTAAGTTTTTACTCTGTGAGATTAATTCACATTTGACAAGAAAGTTTGTCACAAAGCTTCTTTCAGGTTTTTATGGAGGATATTTCCTGTAACACAGTAGGCCTCAACGTGATCAAAGGTAGCCCTTCTCAGGTTCCTCAAAGACAGTGTTAATTGGCTGCTCCCTGAAACGTATGTGCAACTCTGTGAGATGAATTCACACATCAAAAAGAAGTTTCTAAGAAAGCTTCCTTCTAGTTTATATCTGAGTATATTTCCGTTGTCACCATAAGCTTCAATGCACTCAGAAGTATCCAATTGCAGATTTCAAGAAAACTGTGTTGGCAAACTGATCTCTGAAGAGAAAAGTGTAACTCTGTGAGTTGCATTCACACATCATAATGCAATTTCTCAGAACGCTTCCTTCCAGTTTTTATCTGAGGATATTTCCTTTTTCACCATAGCCCTCAATGAGCTCCGAAATATCACTTTGCAGATTCCACGAAAACACTGTTAGCAAACTGCTACAAGAAGGGAAAGGTGAATCCCTGTGACATGAATTCACACATCACAAAGCAATTTCTCAGAAAGCTTCTTTCTAGTTTTGACCTGAGGATATTTCCCAAATATCACTTGGCAGAATCCACGACAACAGTGTTAGCAAATTGTTGCAAGAAGGGAAAAGTGAATCTCTGTGTTATGAATTCACACATCAGACAGCAACTTCTGAGAAAGCTTCTTTCTAGTTATCATCATTTTACCATGGGCCTCAATGCGCTCCCAGATATCACTTTGCAGATTCCACCACAACAGTGTGAGCAACCTGCTTCCTGAAGACAAAGTTGTAACTCGGTGAGGGGAATTCACATACAGAAAGATGTTCAGAGAAAGCTACTTTCTACTTTGTATTTGAGGATATTTCGTTTGTCTCCGCCAGCTTCATTGCGCAAGAAATATCCCAATGCAGATTACAAGAAAAGAATCTTAGCCCCCGGATCAATGAAAAGGAAAGTGTAACTCTGTGAGTTGTATTCACAGGTCACAATGAAGTTTCTCAGAATGCTTCATTCCAGTTTTTATCTGAGGATATTTTCTTTTTCACTATAACCCTCACTGGGCTCCCAAAGAGCACTTTGCAAATTCCACGAGAACAGTCTTAGCAAACGGCTTCATGAGGAGAAATGTGTAACTCTGTGAGATGAATTCACAGATCACATTGAAGTTTCTCTGAAAGCTTCTTTCTCATTATTAACGGAGGGTATTTCATTTGACCCTATAGTCTTCAAAGGGATCCGAAATATCAGTTCTCAGATTCCACAAAAACAGAGTTAGCCAACGGTTCCACGAAATACAGGAGTAACTCAGTGAGTTGAATTCACACATCACAGAGCAGTTTCTCAGAAAGCTTCTTTCCTGGCTGAGCTGAGGTTATTTGTGGTCTCGGAGCGCCACCCTGTGTCTTATTGTAGTTTCTGCAAAAACACTGTTAGCCACTTCTGAATGAAAACAATCGTGTAACACTGTGAGCTGAATTCACCCACAACAGAGAAGTTTCTGAAAAGGCTTGTCTGCAGATTTGTCTGAAGATATTTCATTATTCACCATGGGATTCAACGATATCCAAGATATAACTTTGAGCCTCCACAAAGTCAGTGCTAGCAGTCCCCTCCGTGAAAGACGGTGTAACACTTTGAAATGAATTCACACATAACAAAGCACTTTCTCAGAAAGATTCATTCCGGTTTCTCTCGGAGGATATTTCCTTTTTCACCAAAGCCCTCTATGAGCTCCTAAATATCACTTTGCAGATTCCACGAAAACAGATTTAGCACACTGCTACAGGAAGGGAAAGGTGAATCTCTGTGTGATGATTTCCCTATCAGAAGGCAATTTCTCAGAAGGCTTCTTTCTAGTTTTGACCTGAGGTCATTTCCGTTTTCACCATGGGCCTCAATGCACTCCCAAATATCACTTTGAAGATTCCACGACAACAGTGTTAGCAAACTGTTTCGTGAAGACAAAGTTGTAACTCAGTAATGCGAATTCACATGTCTCAAAGAAGTTTCTCAAAAGGCTACTTTCTAGTTTTTGTTTGAGGATACTTCCTTTGTCTCCATCAGCTTCATCACGCTAAGAAATATGCCAATGCAGATTTCAAGACAAGAGTCTTAGCAAACGGATCAATGAAAAGGAAAGTTCAACTCTGTGAGCTGCTTCCACATGTGACAATGCAGTTTCTCAGAATGCCTCTTTCCAGTTTTTATGTGAGGATATTTCCCTTTTCACCATAGCCCTCAATGAGCTCCCAAATATCACTTGGCAGAATCCACGACAACAGTGTTAGCAAACTGTTGCAAGAAGGGAAAAGTGAATCTCTGTGTTATGAATTCACACATCAGACAGCAACTTCTGAGAAAGCTTCTTTCTGAGAAGAAATATCTGAGGATATTTCTGTTTTCACCAGAGACCTCAATGCGCTCCCAAATATCACTATGCAGATTCCACGAAAACAGTGTTAGCAAACTGCTTCATGAAGACTAAGTTGTTACTCTGTGAGATGAATTCATATATCACAAAGAAGTTTGTCAGAAAGCTTCTTTAACGTTTTTATTGGAGGATATTTCCTGTAACAGCATAGGCCTCAACGTGATCCAAGGTAGCCCTTCTCAGGTTCCTCAAAGAGAGTGTTAATCGACTGCTCCATGAAACGTTAAGTGTAACTCTGTGAGATGAATTCACACATCCAAAGAAGTTTCTAAGAAAGCTTCTTTCTAGTTTTTGTCTGAGGATATTTCCTTTGTCACCGTAAGACTCATTGCGTTCAGAAGTATCCAATTGCAGATTTCAAGAAAACTCTGTTTGCAAACTGATGTCTGAAGCGAAAAGTGTAACTCTGTGAGTTGCATTCACACATCATAATGCAGTTTCTCAGAACGCTTCTTTCCAGTTTTTATCTGAGGATATTTCCTTTTTCACCATAGCCCTCAATGGGCTCCCAGACATCACTTTGCAGATTTCATGAAAACACAGTTAGCAAACTGCTACAATCAGGGAAAGCTGAATCCCTTTGAGATGAATTCACACATCACAAAGCAATTTCTCAGAAAGCTTCTTTCTAGTTTTTATCTGAGGATATTTCCGTTTTCATCATGGGCCTTAATGCGCTCCCAGATATCTCTTTGCAGATGCCACGTCAACAGTGTTAGCAAATTGCTTCATGAAGACAAAGTTGTAACTCGGTGAGAGGAATTCACGTACACAAAGAAGTTTCAGATAAAGCTACTTTCTACTTTGTATTTGAGGATATTTCCTTTGTCTCCATCAGCTTCATTGTGCTAAGAAGTATCCCAATGCAGATTGCAAGAAAAGAGTCTTAGCACACGGATCAATGAAAAGGAAAGTGTAACTCTATGATATGTATTCACAGGTCACAATGCAGTTTCTCAGAATGCTTCCTTCCAGTTTTTATCTGAGGATATTTCCTTTTTCACCATAACTCTCACTGAGCTCCCAAAGAGCACTCTGTAAATTCCACGAGAATAGTCTTAGTGAATGGCTTCATGAGTAGAAAGGTGTAAATCTGTGAAATGAATTCACAGATCACATTGAAGTTTCCCTGAAAGCTTCTTTCTCATTTATTTTATTTTATTTTTTTATTATTGTACTTTAAGTTCTAGGGTACATGTGCATAACGTGCAGGTTTGTTACATATATATACTTGTGCCATGTTGGTGTGCTGCACCCATCAACTCATCAGCACTCATCAATTCGTCATTTATATCAGGTATAACTCCCAATGCAATCCCTACCCCCTCCACCCACATGATAGGCCCCGATGTGTGATGTTTCCCATCCCGAGTACAAGTTATGTCATTGTTCAGTTCCCACCTATGAGTGAGAACATGCAGTGTTTAGTTTTCTGTTCTTGTGATAGTTTGCTAAGAATGATGGTTTCCAGCTGCATCCATTTCCCTACAAAGGATGCAAACTCATCCTTTTTTATGGCTGCATAATATTCCATAGTGTATATGTGCCACATTTTCTTAATCCAGTCTGTCACAGATGGACATTTGGGTTGATTCCAAGTCTTTGCTATTGTGAATAGTGCCGCAATAAACATACGTGTGCATGTGTCTTTATAGCAGCATGATTTATAATCCTTTGGGTATATACCCAGTAGTGGGATGACTGTGTCATATGGTACATGTTGATCTAGATCCTTGAGGAATCGTCATACTGTTTTCCATAATGGTTGAACTAGTTTAGGGCTAATATCCAGAACCTACAGAGAACTCAAACAAATTTACAAGAGAAAAACAAACAACGCCATCAAAAAGTGGACAAAGGATATGAACAGATGTTTCTCAAATCAAGACACTCATACAGCCAACAAACACATGAAAAAATGCTCATCATCACTGGCTATCACAGAAATGCAAATCAAACCACAATGAGATACCATCTCACACCAGTTAGAATGGCAATCTTTCTCATTTTTAACAGAGGATATTTCCTTTGGCCCTATACTCTTCAAAGGGATCCGAAATTTCAGTTCTCAGATTCCACAGAAACAGGGCTAGCCAACGGTTCCATGAAATACTGGAGTAACTCAGTGATTTGAATTCACACATCACAGAGCAGTTTCTCAGAAAGCTTCTTTCTTGGCTAAGCTGAGTTTATCTGTGGTCTCGGAGCGCCACCGTGTGTCTTATTGCAGTTTCTGCAAAAACACTGTTACCCAATTCTGAATAAAAACAATCGTCTAACACTGTGAGATGAATTCACCCACTACATAGAAGTTTCTGAGAAGGCTTGTCTGCAGATTTGTCTGAAGATATTTTATTATTCACCATGGGATTCATCAATAACCAAGACATCACTTCTGAGCATCCACAAAGTCAGTGCTAGCAGTCTCCTCCATGAAAGTGTGGTGTAACACTTTGAAATGAATTCACACATCACAAAGCAGTTTCTCAGAAAGCTTCATTGCGGTTTTTCTCGGAGGATATTTCCTTTTTCACCATAGCCCTCAATGATCTCCCAAATATCACTTTGCAGATTCCACGAAAACAGTTTTAGCACACTGCTACAAGAAGGGAAAGGTGAATCTCTGTGTGATGAATTCACATATCAGAAGACAATTTCTCAAAAAGCTTCTTTCTAGTGTTTACCTGAGGATATTTCTGTTTTCACCATGGGCCCCAATGTGCTCCCAAATATCACTTTGCAGATTCCTCGACAAAAGTGTTAGCAAACTGCTTCGTGAAGACAAAGTTGTAACTCGGTAAGACGAATTCACGTGTCACAAAGAAGTTTCTCAGAAAGCTACTTTCTACTATTTATTCGATGATATTTCCTTTGTCTCCATCAGCTTCATTGTGCTAAGAAATATCCCCATGCAGATTGCAAGAAAAGAATCTTGGCACATGGATCAGTGAAAACGAAAGTGTAACTCTGTGAGTTGCATCCACAAGTCACCATGCAGTTTCTCAGAACTCTTCTTTCCAGTCTTTTCTGAGGATATTTCCCTCTTCACCATAGGCCACAATTAGCTCCCAAATCTCACTTTCCCGAATCCACAAAAAAGAGTGTTAGCAAACTGCCACCAGGAGGGAAAGGTGAAACTCTGTATGATGAATTCACACATCAGAAAGCAACTTCTGAGAAAGCTTCTTTCTTGTTATTATCTGAGGATATTTCCATTTCCACCTTAGACCTCCATATGCTCCCAAATATCACTTTGCAGATTCCATGAAAACAGTGTTAGAAAACTGATTCATGAAGACTAAGTTGTTACTCTGTGAGATGAATTCACATATCACAAAGAAGTTTGTCAGAAAGCTTCTTTCAGGTTTTTAATGGAGGATTTTCCTGTAAACGCATTGGATTGAATGCGATCCAAGGTAGCCCTTCTCAGGTTTATCAAAGACACTGTTAATCGACTGCTCCATGAAACGTTAGTTTACCTCTGTGACATGAATTCACATATCACAAAGAAGTTTCTAAAAAGCTCCTTTCTAGTTTTTGTCTGAGGATATTTTCTTTGTCACTGTAAGCCTCATTGTGCTCAGAAGTATCCAATTGCAGATTTTAACAAAACTGTGTTAGCAAACTGATCTCTGAAGAGAAAAGTGTAACTCTGTGAGTTGCATTCACACATCATAATGCAGTTTCTCAGAACGCTTCTTTCCAGTTTTTATCTGAGGATATTTCCTTTTTCACCATAGCCCTCAATGAGCTCCCAAATATCACTTTGCAGATTCCACAACAACAGTGTTAGCAAACTGCTTCATGAAGACAAAGTTGTAACTCGGTGAGATGAATTCACATGTCACAAAGAAATTTCTCAGAAAGCTACTTACTAGTTTTTCTTTGAGGATATATCCTTTGTCACCGTCAGCATCATTGCACTAAGAAATATCCCAATGCAGGTTTCAAGACAAGAGTCCTAGGTTACGGATGAATGACAAGGAAAGTGTAACTCTGTGTGTTGCATCCACATGTAACAATACAGTTTCTCAAAATGCTTCTTTCGAGTGTTTATGTGAGGATATTTCCCTCTGTACCATAGCACTCAATGAGCTCCCAAATATCACTTTGCAGAATTCTCGACAACAGTGTTAGGAAACTGATGCAAGAAGAAATAAGTGAATCTCTGTGTTATGAATTCACACATCAGAAATCAACTTCTGAGAAAGCTTCCTTCTAGTTATTATCTGAGGACATTTCCTTTTTCACCATAGGCCTCAATGCACTCCAAAATATCACTTTGCAGAATCCACAAAAACACTGTTAGCAAACTGCTTCATGAAGACTAAGTTGTTACTCGGTGAGATGAATTCACATATCACACAGAAGTTTGTCACAAAGCTTCTTTCACGTTTGTAACAGAGGATATTTCCTGTAACAGCGTAGGCCTCAATGCCATCCAAGGTAGCCCTTTTCAGGTTCATCAAAGACAGTGTTAATTGACTGCTCCATGAAACGTAAGTGTAACTCTGTGAGATGAATTCACACATCACAAAGAAGTTTCTAAGAAGGCTTCTTTCTAGTTTTTGTCTGAGGATATTTCTTTCTCACCGTAAGCCTCACTGTGCTCAGAAGTATCCAATTGCAGATTTCAAGAAAACTGTGTTAGCAAACTGATCTCTGAAGAGAAAAGTGTAACTCTGTGAGGTGCATTCACACATCATAATGCAGACTCTCAGAACGCTT
>NW_012119121.1:287272-289037 GCF_000951035.1 Colobus angolensis palliatus
CAAGTTGTCACTCGGTGAGATGAATTCACATGCACAAGAAAGCTTCACAGAAAGCTACTTTCTAGTTTTTGTTTCAGGATATTTCCTTTGTCTCCGTCAGCTTCATTGCACTAAGAAATATCCCAATGCAGATTGCAAGAAATGAGTCTTAACACACGGATCAATGAAAACGAAAGTGTAACTCTATGAGTTGTATTCACAGGTCACAATGTAGTTTCTCAGAACACTTCCTTCCAGTTTTTATCTGAGGATATTTCCTTTTACACCATAGCCCTCACTGGGCTCCCAAATTTCACTTTACAGATTCCACGAAAACAGTGTTGGTAAACTGCTTCGTGAAGACAAATTTGTAACTCAGTGAGATGAATTCGCATGTCACAGAGAAATTTCTCAGACAGCTATTTTCTAGTTTTTATTTGAGGATATCTCCTTTGTCAACTTCAGCCTCAAGGTGCTAAGAAATATCCCAATGCAGATTTCAAAACAAGAGTGTTAGCAAACGGTCAATGAAAAGGAAAGTGTAACTCTGTGATTTGCATCCACATGTCCAATGCAGTTTCTCTGAACACTTCTTTCCAGTTTTTATGTGAGGATACTTCCCTTTCCACCATAGAGCTCAATGAGCTCCCAAACATCACTTGGCAGAATCCACGACAACAGTGTTAGCAAACTGTTAGAGGAAAGAAAAAGTGAATCTTTGTGTTATATATTCACACATCAGAAAGCAACTTCTGAGAAAGCTTCTTTCTAGTTATTATCTGAGGACATTTCCATTTTCACCATAGGCCTCAATGCGCTCCCAAATATCACTTTGCAGATTCCACGAAAACACTGTTAGCAAACTGCTTCATGAAGGCTAAGTTGTTACTCTGTGAGATGAATTCACATATCACAAAGAAGTTTGTCACAAAGCTTCTTTACGGTTTAATGCAGGATATTTCCTGCAACAGCGTAGGCCTCAATGCAATCCAAGGTAGCTCTTCTCAGGTTCCTCAAAGACAGTGTTGATCAACCGCTCCATGAAACGTAAGTGTAACTCTGTGAGATGAATTCACACATCACAAAGAAGTTTCTAAGAAAGCTTCTTTCTAATTTTTCTCTGAGGATATTTCCTTTGTCACCATAAGCCTCATTGCACTCAGAAGTATCCAATTGCAGATTTCAAGAAAACTGTGTTAGCAAACTGATCTCTGAAGAGAAAAGTGTAACTCTGTGAGTTGCACTCAGACATCATAATGCAGTTTCTCAGATCGTTTCTTTCCAGTTTTTATCTGAGGATATTTCCTTTTTCACCATAGCCCTCAATGAGCTCCGAAATATCACTTGGCAGAATCCACGACAACAGTGTTAACAAACTGCTACAAGAAGGGAAAGGTGAGTCTCTTTGTGATGAATTCACACATCACAAAGCAATTTCTCAGGAAGCTTCTTTCTAGTTTTTATCCGAGTATGTTTCCGTGTTCGTCTTGAGCCTCAATTCGCTCCCAAATATCAGTTTGCAGATTCCACAACAACAGTGTTAGCAAACTGTTTCGTGAAGACAAAGTTGTAACTTGGTGAGATAAATTTACATGCACAAAGATGTTTCTAAGAAATCTACTTCTAGTTTTTATTTCAGAATATTTCCTTTGTCTCCGCCAGCTTCACTGTGCTAAGAATTATCCGAATGCAGATTTCAAGGAAAGAGTGTTAGCAAACGGATCAATGAAAAAGCAACTGTAACTCTGTGAGTTGTATCCACACGTCACAATGCAGTTTCTCAGAA
>NW_012119121.1:289332-291986 GCF_000951035.1 Colobus angolensis palliatus
GGTCTCTGAGCGCCACCATGTGTCTTACTCCATTTTCTCCAAAAACACATTTAGCAAGCTTCTGAAAGAAAACAATCATCTAACACTGTGAGCTGAATTTACCCACAACAAAGAAGTTTCTGAGAAGAATTCTCTGTAGATTTGTCTGAAGATATTTCATTATTCACCATGGGATTCAACGATATCCAAGACATCACTTCTGAGCTTCCACAAAGTCAGTGCTAGCAGACTCCTACATGAAAGAGTGGTGTAACACTTTCAAATGATTTCACACATCACAAAGCACTTTCTCGGAAGATATTTCCTTGTTCACCATATCCCTCAATGAGCTGCCTCTATGAAATGATTACACACATCTCAAAGCAGTTGCCCAGAAAGATTCTCTGCAGGTTTCATTGGAAGACGTTGCCTAGCTCACCACAAGCCACTGGGCATAACTAAATATCCTTTCACAGATTCTTCAAAGACAGAGGTTCGAAACTGGGCAACATAGGGTAAGCATTAACTCTGTGAAGTGAATGCACATATCAGAGAGCAAATTCTTGCAACCCTTCTTCCTTGATTTTATTTCAGTATATTTCACTATTCGCCATAGTCCCGAATGTGCTCCAAAATACCACTTTTTCGGTTTAACAGAAACAGTGTTCAAATATTGCCTTGTGAGAAAAAAGGTATAACTCCCTGAGTGGAATGCGTACATCACAAAGTAGTTTCTCAGAAATCTTCTTTCCAGATTTTAGCTGAAGGCATCTCCTCTTTCACCATAGGCCTGAATGTGCTCCCGAATGTCTCTTCACGGATCCGTGCATGTCGGCATTTCCAAACTGCAAAATATAAGGAAAGTTTTAACTATGTGAGATGAGTAAATATATCTAACACAAAGCAGTTTCACAGAAATATTCTTTCCGTTTTTTGTCTGAGGATATTTCGTTTTTCACCATAGCCCTCCCTATACTCCCGAATATCTCTTTGTAGCTTTTTCTCCAAAATGATTCCGGAATTATCTAGGAGAAGAAAGGTACATTCCTGTGCGTGGAATGCACACGTTACAAAACAGCTCCTCAGAAAGCTTCTCTCCAGTTTCTATCTGAAGAGGTTTCCTTTCTAACCGTAAACCTCAAAACGCTACAAAATATCCCATTGCAGACTAAACAAAAACAGTTCTATGATACTGCTCAATGAAAAGAGAATCTTAAATGTGTGAGTGGAATTCACGTGACACAGAGCAGTTTCACACAAAGCTTACTTCTGGTTTCTCTCTGAGGTTATTTCTTTTTCAGGATATTCTAAAGAGCGTTTCCAAATGTCCTTTCTCAGATTTCACAGAAACAGTGATTACAAACTGCTCAATCCAAAGAATGATTTAACTCTTTGAGATGAATACAAACATCACAGAATAGTTGCGCAGAAAGCTTCTCTCCAATTTTCGATGGAAGACATTTGCTTGCTCGACACTGGCCTCCGGTTGCCACTTACTATCCCTTCGCAGAACCCTCAGAGACCGATTTTCTAACTGGGAAATGTAGAGTAAGCTTTAACACTGTGAAAAGAATGGACATGTCAGAGAGCAGTTTCTTCTAGTGCTTGTTTCTGTTTTTTATTGCACGTCATATCACTTTTTGCCATAGTCTTCAGTGTGCTCCGAATATCACTCTTTTGGTTTCACAGGAACAGTGTTCTAACTGTGCTTTATGAGAAGAAAGTTATAAGTCCCTGAGTGAAATGCATGCATCACCACGCAGTTTCTCAGGAAGCTTCTCTCCAGTTTTTATCTCACTATATTTTGTATTTCACTATAGGCCTGAATGTCATCCCAAATATCCCCTCGTGGATCCATCCACGAGGGAGTTTCCGAGCTGCATAATGTAAAGAAATCTTCACCTATGTGACATGAGTAAACATAGCAAAAAGCAGATTCACAGAAAGCTTCTTTCCAGTTTTTATCTGAACATATTTCCTCTTTCACCATAGTCCTGAATGTGCTCCCGAATTCCCTTCTTGAATCCGTCCATGACAGTTTTGAAGCTGGGTAATGCAAGGAAAACTTTATCTATGCGAGACGATTACACATATCACAGAGTAGTTTCCTAGAAAGCTTCTTTCCAAGTTTTGTCTGAGGCTATTTCCCTTTTCATCATCAGCATCAACATGCTCCTGAATATCACTTGTTACCTGTTTCTCCAAAAGGGTTCCCCGGACGCTGTATGAGAAGAGAGGTATAACACTGTGAGCAGAATGAACACATCACAAAGCAGTTCCTGGCAAAGCTTCTCTCCAGTTTCGGTCCGAACATATTTCCTTTTTCACCGGAGGCCTCAAATTGCTCCTGAATATCCCATCACATGGAAATCATACACAGGGTTAGAAAACTGCTCGATGAAAAGAGAGGCTTAATTGAGCGAGGGGAAATAAGATGACACTGAGCAGTTTCACACAAAGGTTACTGCTGGACTTTACCTGAGGATATTTCTTCCTCCATATTCTTTATTTTTTTAATTTTTTTAATTTTACTTTAAGTTCTAGGGTACATGTGCATAACGTGCAGGTTTGTTACATATGTATACTTGTGCCATGTTGGTGTACTGCACCCATCAACTCGTCAGCACCCATCAATTCATCATTTATATCAGGTATAACTCCCAATGCAATCCCTC
>NW_012119121.1:300642-301017 GCF_000951035.1 Colobus angolensis palliatus
GGCTTTGTTTACCTACCTAAGCCTCAGCAATGGTGGGCGCCCCTCCCCCAGCCTCGCTGCTGCCTTGCAGTTAGATCACAAACTGCTGTGTTAGCAATGAGGGAGGCTCCGTGGGCTTGGGACCCTCCCAGCCAAGTGTGGAATAGATTCTCCTGGTGTGCCTGTTTGTTTAAAGCGCCGCATTGGGGTTGGAGTCACCCGATTTTCCAGGTGTTGTATGTCTCAGTTCACCTGGCTAGGAAAAGGGATTCCATTCCCACTTGTGCTTCCAAGGTGAGTTGATGCCTCGCCCTGCTTCAGCTCTCGCTGGTCGGGCTGCAGCAGCTGACCAGCACTGATTGTCCGGCACTCTCTAGTGAGATGACCCCAGTACCT
>NW_012119121.1:305812-310858 GCF_000951035.1 Colobus angolensis palliatus
TGATCCGCCCGTCTCGGCCTCCCAAAGTGCTGGGATTACAGGCTTGAGCCACCGCGCCCGGCCAAAGAGCAGATACTCTTAAGGCTTCTACATCGATTTTACTTCAGTATATTTCACTATTTGCCATAGTCCTCAATGCGCTCTGACATATCACATTTTCGGTTTCACAGGAACAGTGTTCAAATGGTGCCTTGTGAGAAAATAGGTATAACTCCCTGAGTGGAATGCACACATCATGAGGAAGTTTCTCAGAAAGCTTCTAACGAGTTTTTATCTGAAGATATCTCCTCTCTCACCATAGGCATGAATGTGCTCCCGAATGTCCCTTTGTGGATCCGTGCATGACCGAGTTTCCAAACTGCGTAATATAAGAAAAGTTTTAACTATGAGAGATGAATAAATATATCTAACACAAAGCAGTTTCACAAAAATCTTTCCAGTTTTTGAGTAAGGATATTTCCTTTTTCACCATAACCTTCTCTTTACTCTGGAATGATGCTTGGTAGCTTTTTCTACAAAAAGGATTCCAGAATCTTCTAGAAGAAAGGTATATTTCTGGGAGTGGAATGTACACGTCACAAAGCACCTCCTCAGAAAGATTTACTCCAGTTTCTATGTGAAGACGTTTCCTTTCTCACTGTAAGCCTCAAAGTGCTCCAGAATATCCCTTCGTAGTCTAAACAAAAACAGTGTTATGATACTGCTTAATGAAAAGAAAAGGTTAACTTTGTGTGAGCGGAATACATGTGACACAGAGCAGTTTCACAGAAAGCTTCCTTCTGGTTTTCTCTGAGGTTATTTCCTTTTCAGGATATTCTAAAGAGTGTTTCCAAATGTTCTTTCTCAGATTCCACAGAAACAGTGATTTCAAACTGCTCAATCCAAAGAATGATTTAACTCTATGAGATGAATACATACATCATAAAAGACTTGCGTAGAAAGCTTCTCTCCTATTTTCGATGTGGACATTTCCTTGCTCGACACAGTCCTCCAGTTGGCACTTACTAGTCCCTTGCAGAACCCTCAAAGACCAACTTTCAAACTGGGAAATGTAGCTTTAACCCTGTGGAAATAATGGACATGACAGAGAGCAGTTTCTTTGAGTGCTTCTTTCTGTTTTTTATTGGAAGACATTTCACTTTTTACTATAGTCTTCAATGTGCTCCGAACATCACTCTTTGGTTTCACTGGAGCAGTGTTCAAACTGTGCCTTATGAGAAGAAAGCTATAACTCCCTGAGTGGAATGCACACATCACCAAGCAGTTTCTCAGAAAGCTTCCCTCCAGTTTTTATCTGACTACATTTCCTATTTCATCATAGGCCCGAATGTGATCCCAAATAACCCAGCTGTGAAATGTAAAGAAAGCTTTATCTATGTGAGATGATTACACATATCACAGAGTAGTTTCCTAGAAAGTTCTTTCCAGTATTTGTCTGAGGCTATTTCCCTTTTCACCATCGGCATCAACATGTTCCCTAATGTCACTTGGTACCATTTTTTCAAAAAGGGTTTCCCTGACGCTGTATGAGAAGAAGGTATAACACTGTGAGTGGAATGCACACGTCACAAAGCAGGTCCTCGGAAACGTTGTCTACAGTTTCGGCCTCAGCATATTTCCTTTTTCCCCATAGTACTCAAAGTTCTCCCGAATATCCCATCACACGCTAAACATACACAGGGTTAGACAACTGCTCAATGAAAAGAGAGGCTTAACTGAGCGAGACGAATTACGATGACACAGAGCAGTTTCACAGATACTTCCTTCTGGATTTTGCCTGAGGATGTTTCTTTCTCCATATTCTAAGGATCGTTCCCAATTGTCCTTCCTCAGATTCCACAAAAACAGTACTTCAAGCTGCTCAATCCAAAGAATGGTTTAACTCTATGAGACGAATACACACATTGCAAAGCAGTTGCTCAAAAAATTTCTCACACGTGTCATCAGAAGACCTTTTCTCTCTCACCACAAGCCTCCGGTCATCAGTAAATATTCCTTCACAGATTCTTCAAAGAGAAAGTTTTGAAACTGGGCAACATAGAGTAAGGATTAACTCTGTGAAGTAAATGCACATATCAGAGAGCAGATTTTTGGAACGCTTCTTCCTCGATTTTATTTCAGTATATTTCACTAATCGCCATGGTCCTCAATGCACTCCATTATATTACTTTTTTGGTTTCATAGGAAGAGAGTTCAAACGCTGCCTTGTGAGAAAAGACGTTTACATCGCTGAGTGGAATGCATACATCACTAAGTAGTTTCTCAGAAAGCTTCTATCCAGTTTTAATCCGAAGATATCTCCTCTTTCACCATAGGCCTTAAAGTGCTCCCGAATGTCCCTTTGTGGATCCGTGCATGATGGAGCTTCCAAACTGCGTAATATAAGAAAATTTTTGGCCAGGACCAGTTGCTCAAGCCTGTATTCCCAGCACTTTGGGAGGCCGAGATGGGTGGATCACGAAGTCATGAGATCGAGACCATCCTGACTAACATGGTGAAACCCCGTCTCTACTAAAAAAAAAAAAATACAATATGCTAGCCAGGAGAGGTGGCGGATGCCTGTAGTCCCAGCTACTTGGGAGGCTGAGGCAGGAGAATGGCATAAACTCGGGAGGCAGAGCTTACAGTGAGCTGAGATCCGGCCACTGCACTCCAGCCTGGGTGACAAAGAGAGGCTCCGTCTCAAAAAAACAAAAGTTTCAACTATTCGAGATGAATAAATATATCTCACACAAAACAGTTTCACAGAAATATTCTTTCCAGTTTTTTTCAGAGGATATTTCCTTTTTCACCATAAAGTTCCCTATACTCCTGAATGTCTCTTGGTAGCTTTTTCTCCAAAAGGGATTCTGGAATCCTCTAGGAGAAGAAAGGTGTATTTCTGTGAGTGGAATGCACACGTCACAACACAGCTCCTCAGAAACCTTCTCTAGTTTCTATCTGAACACGGTGCCTTTCTCACCATAAATCTCAAAGCGGTCCTGAATATCCCTTCACAGATTAAACAAAAACAGTGTTTTGATACTGCTTAATGAAAGGAGAACCTTAACTCTGTGAGCGGAATTCACGTGACACAGAGCAGTTTCATAGAAAGCGTCCTTCTGGTTTCTCTCTGAGGTTATTTCTTTTTCAGGATATTCTGAAGAGCGTTTTCAAATGTCCTTCCTCAGATTCCACCGAAACAGTGATTTCAAATTGCTCAATAGACTTAACTCTATGAGATGAATACATACATCGCAAAAGAGATGCACGGAGAGCTTCTCTCCTATTTTTGATGGAACACATTTCCTTGCATGATGCAGGCCTCAGGTGGCCACTTTCTATTCCTTCGTGGAATTCTCAAAGACCATTTTCAAACTGGGAAATGTAGAGTAAGCTTTAACCCTGTGAAAGAATGGACATGTCAGAGAGCAGTTTCTTCGAGTGCTTCTTTCTGTTTTTGATTGGAAGGCATTTCACTTTCTGCCATAGTCTTCAATGTGCTCCGAATATCATTCTTTTGTTTTTACAGGAACAGTGTTCAAACTGTGCCTTATGAGAAGAACATGAAAACTCCCTGCGTGGAATGCACACATCACCAAACAGTTTCTCAGAAAGCTTCTCTCCAGTTTTTATCTGAATATATTCCCTATTTGACTATAGGCCCAAATGTGATCCCAAATATCCCTTCGTGGATCCATCCACGAGGGAGTTTCCAAGCTGTGTAATGTAAAGAAAGCTTCATCTTTGTGAGAAGAATAAACATAGAAAAGAGCAGATTCACAGAAAGCTTCTTTACAGTTTTTATTTGAAGATATTACCTTTTTCACCATAGTCCTGAGTGTGCTCCCGAAAGTCCCTTCTTGCATGCGTCCATGACAGTTTTCAAGCTGTGTTATGTAAGGAAACCTTTATCTACGTGAGATGATTACACATATCACAGAGTAGTTTCCTAGAAAGAATCTTTTCAGGTTTTGTCTGAGGCTATTCCCCTTTACATCATCGGCATCAACATGCTCCTGAATATCACTTGGTACCTGTTTCTCCAAAAGGATTTCCCCGACACTCTATGAGAAGAGAAGTATATCAGTGTGAGTGGAATACACATGTCACAAAGCAGTTCTTTGGAAAGCTTCTCTCCAGTTTCTGTGTGAACATATTTCCTTTATCACCATAAGCTCAAATTTCTCCCGACTGTCCCATCACACACTAAACATACACAGGGTTATATAACTAATCAACGTAAGGAGAGGCTTAACTAAGCGAGAGAAATTAAGACGACACAGAGCAGTTTCACAGAAAGCTTCCTTCTGGATTTTACCTGAGGATATTTCTTTCTCCATGTTCAAAGGATTGTTCCCAAATGTCCTTCCTCAGATTCCACAAAAACAGTGATTTCAATCTGCTCAATCCAAAGAACAGTTTAAATCTATGCGACGAATACTCACATCACAAAGCAGTTGCTCCAAAAGTTACTCTGCAGATTTCATCGGAAATTGTTTCCTTGCTCACGACAAGCCTCCACGTGTCACTAAATATCCCTTCACAGATTCTGAAAAGACAGAATTTCGAAACTCGGCAACATAGTGTAAGCATAAATTCTGTGAAGTGAATGCACATATAAGAGAGCAGATTCTTGGAACACTTCTTTCTCGTTTTTATTTCAGTATATTTCACTATTTGCCATAGTTCTCAGTGCGCTCTGAAATATCACCTTTTTGATTATACAGGAACAGTGTTTAAACACTTTTTGTGAGAAAACTGGTACAACTCCCTGAGCGTTGTACATCAGAAGTAGTTTCCAGAAAGCTTCCATCCAGTTTTTTTCTGAAGATATCTCCTCTTTCACCGTAGGCCTGAATGTGCTCCCGAATGTCACTTTGCAGATTCATGCATGACGAAGTTCACAAACTGTGTAATATAAGAAAGGTTTGAACTCTGCGGGATGAATAGACATATCCAACATGAAGCAGTTTCACAGAAATATTCTTTCCAGTTTTGTCTGAGGATATTTCCTTTTTCACCATAGCCATCCCTATACTCCCGAATTACTCTTGGTAGCTTTTT
>NW_012119121.1:311276-312804 GCF_000951035.1 Colobus angolensis palliatus
CAAAGAATGATTTAACTTAATGAGATGAACACAAACTTCAAAAAGTGTTGCACAGAAAGCTTCTCTCCAATTTTCGATGGAAGACATTTCCTTGCATGACAAAGGCCCCCAGTTGTCACTTACTATCCCTTCACAGAACCATCAAAGACTGAGTTTCAAACGGGGAAATGTGGAGTAAGCTTTATCCCTGTGAAAAGAATGGACGTGTCAGAGAGCAGTTTCTTCGAGAGCTTCTGTATGCTTTCTATTGTACTACATTTCACTTTTTGCTTTCGTCTTCAATGTTCTCTGAATATCGCTCTTTTGGATTTACAGGAACACTGTTCAAACTGTGACTTATGAGAAGAATGTTATAACTCCCTGAGTGGAATGCTCACATCACCAGGCAGTTTCTCAGAAAGCTTCTCTCCAGTTTTTATCTGACTATATTACTATTTCACCATAGTCCCAAATGTGATCCCAAATATCCCTTTGTGGATTTATTCACGAGTGATTTTCCAAGCTGTGTAATTTAAAAAGGTTCATCTATGTGAGATGTATAAACATAGGAAAAAGCAGATTCACAGAAAGCTTCTTTCCAGTTTTTATCTGAAGATAGTTCCTTTTTCACCATAGTCCTCAATGAGCTCCTGAAGGTCCCTTCGTGGATCCGTCCATGACAGTTTCCAAGCTGTGTAATGTAAAGAAAGCTTTACCTGTGTGAGATGGTTACACATATCACAGAGGACTTCCTAGAAAGCTTCTTTCCAATTTCGTCTGAGGCTATTTCCCTTTTCACCATAGGCATCAACATGCTCCCAAATATTACTTGCTACCTGTTTCTCCAAAAGGGTCTCCCTGACGCTGTATAAGAAGAGAGGTCTAACACTTTGAGAGCAATGCACACGTCACAAACCATTTCCTCGGGAAGCATCTCTCCAGTTTTGAACTGAACATTTTCACCATAGGCCTCAAAGTGCTCCGGAATATGCCATCACACACTAATCATACACAGGTTTATGAAACTACTCAAGGTAAGGAGAGGCTTAACTAAATGAGAGGAATTTAGATGACACAGAATAGTTTCACAGAAAGCTTCCTTCTGGATTTTACCTGAGGATATTTCTTTCTCCATGTTCTAAGGATCGTTCCCAAATGTCCTTCCTTAGATTCCACAAAAACAGAGATTTCAGTCTGCTCAGTCCAAAGAATGGTTTTAATCTACGAGCTGAATACACACATTGCAAAGCAGTTGCTCAGAAAGCTACTCACCAGGTTTCATCGGAAGTTGTTTCTTCGCTCACCACAAGCCTCTGGGCGTCACTAAATATTCCTTCACAGATTCTTCAAGGACAGAATTTAGAAACTGTGCAACATAGAGTAAGCATAAATTCTGTGAAGTGAATGCACATGTCAGAGACCAGATTCTTGGAACGTTTGTTTCTCAATTTTATTTCAGTATATTTCCCTATTTGCCATAGTCCTCAATGTGCTCAGAAATATCACTTTTTCGTTTACACAGGAACAGTGTTTAAACTCTGCCTTGTGA
>NW_012119121.1:316198-316537 GCF_000951035.1 Colobus angolensis palliatus
ACAAATCACCCCTGAATATCTTTTCACAGTCTTAACAAAAGCCGTGTTATGATGCTGCTCAATGAAAAGAGAAACTTAACTTTGTGTGAGTGGAATTCACGTGACACAAAGCAGTTTCACTGAAAACTTAATTCTGGCTTCTCTCTGAGGTTATTTCTTTTTCAGGATATTCTAAAGAGTGTCTCCAAATGTCCACGCATTCTTCAAAGACAGAATTTCGAAACTGGGCAACATAGAGTGAGCCTAAATTCTGTGAAGTGAATGCACATATCAGAGAGCAGATTCTTGGAACGCTTCTTTCTCGATTTTATTTCAGTATATTTCACTATTTGCCATAGT
>NW_012119121.1:316587-316912 GCF_000951035.1 Colobus angolensis palliatus
ATCACTTTTTCGGGTACACAGGAACAGTGTTTAAACACTGCCTTGTGAGAAAAGTGGTATAACACCATGACACACGTGACACAGAGCAGTTTCACAGAAAGATTCCTTCGGGTCTATCTCTGAGGTTATTTCTTTTTCAGGATATTCTAAAGAGCATCGCCAAATGTCCTTTGTCATATTCCACAGAAACAGTGATTTCAAACTGCTCAATCCAAAGAAAGAATGATTTAACTCTCTGAGATGAATACAAACATCACAAAAGAGTTGTGCAGAAAGCTTCTCTCCAGTTTTCGATGGGAGACATTTCCTTGCTCGACACAGGCTT
>NW_012119121.1:316962-321376 GCF_000951035.1 Colobus angolensis palliatus
ACTCTCTGAGATGAATACAAACATCACAAAAGAGTTGTGCAGAAAGCTTCTCTCCAGTTTTCGATGGGAGACATTTCCTTGCTCGACACAGGCTTTGGATTACCACTTACTATCCCTTCGCAGGAACCTCAGAGGCTGACTTTCAAACTGGGAAATGTAGAGTAAGCTTTAACCCTGTGAAAAGAATGGGCATGTCAGAAAGCACTTTCTTCGAGTGCTTCTTTCTGTTTTTTATTGCACGACATTTCACCTTTTGCCATAGTCTTCAAAGTGCTCCAAATATCACTCTTTTGGTTTTACAGGAACAGTGTACAACTGTGCCTTATGAGAGGAGCATGAAAACTCCCTGAGTGGAATGCGCACATCACCAAGCAGTTTCTCAGAAAGATCCTCTCCAGTTTTTTTCTGACTATATTTCCTATTTGACCATAGGCCCGAATGTGATCCCAAATGTCCCTTTGCGGATCCATCCTCAACTGACTTTCGAAGCTGCATATTGTAAAGAAAGCTTCATCTATGTGAGATGAATAAACATAGCAAATAGCAGATTCACAGAAAGCTTCCTTCCAGTTTTTAGCTGAAGATATTTCCTTTTTCACCATAGTCCTGAGTGTGCTCCCGAAAGTCCCTTCATGGATCCATCCATGACGGTTTCCAAGCTGCATAATGTAAAGGAAGCTTTACCTTGTGAGATGGTTACATGTATCACAGAGAAGTTTTCTAGAAAGCTTCTTTCCAGGTTTTGTCTAAGGCTATTTCCCTTTTCACTGTCAAAATCAACATGCTTCCGAATATCACTTGATATGTGTTTCTATAAAAGCATTTCCCAAACTCTGTATGAGAAGAGAGGTATAACACTGTGAGTGGAATACACAAGTCACAAAACAGTTCCTTGGAACGCTTCTCTCTGATTTCGATCTGAACCGATTTCCTTTTTCACCGTAAGCCTCAAAGTGCTCCAGAATATCCAATCACTCGTTAAACATACAAAGGGTCAGAAAAGTGCTCAAGGAAAACAGAGGCTTAACTAAGCGAGAGGAATAAAGACAACACAGAGCAGATTCAGAGAAAACTTCCTTCTGGATTTTATATGAGGATATTTCTTTCTCCATGTTCTAAGGATCGTTCCCAAATGTCCTTCCTCATATTCCACAAAAACAGTAGTGATTTCAAGGTGCTCAATCCTAAGGATGGTTTAACTCTATGAGACGACTACACACATGAAAAAGCATTTCCTAAGAACGTTTCTCTGCAGGTTTCATTGGAAGGCCTTGCCTTGGTCACCACAAGCCTTTGGACATCACCAAATAACTCTTCACAGATTCTTCTAAGACAGAGTTTCGAAAATGGGCAACATAGAGTAAGCATTACTCTGTGAACTGAATGCACATATCAGAGAGCAGATTCTTGGAATTCCTCTTCCTCGATTTTATTTCAGTATATTTCAATATTCGTCATAGTCATCAATGCACTCCGAAATATCAGTTTTTTGGTTTCACAGGAACAGTGGTCAAACGCTGCCTTGTGAGGAAAGAGGTATAACTCCCTGAGTGGAATACATACATAACAAAGTAGTTTCTCAGAAAGCTTCCATCTAGTTTCTATCTGAAGACATCTCCTCTTTCAAAGTAGTCCTGAATGTGCTCCTGAATGTCCCTTCATGGATCTGTGCATGACGTAGTTTCCAAACTGTGTAATATAAAAAATTTTAACTATGCGAGATGAATAAATATATCTAACACAAAGCAGTTTCACAGAAATCTTCTTTCCAGTTTTTGTCTGAGAAGATATGCTTTTTCACCATAGCCTTCCCTATACTCCTGAGCGTCTCTTGGTAGCTTTTTCTCCAAAAGGAATTCCGGAATCCTCTCAGAGAAGAAAGGTATATTTCTGTGAGTGGAATGCACACGTCACAAAGCAGCTCCTCAGAAAGCTTCTCTCCAGTTTCTATCTGCAGATGTTTCCTTTCTCACCATGAGTCTCAAAGCGCTCCTTAATATCTCTACTCAGACTAAATAAAAACAATGTTATGATACTGTTCAATGAAAGAGAAGCTTAACTGTTTGAGCAGAACTCATGTGACACAGAGTAGATTCACAGAAAGCTTCCTTTTCTGTTCTGTCTGAGGTCATTTCTTTTTCAGGATATTCTAAAGAGCGTTTCCAAATGTCCTTTCTCAGATTCCACAGAAACAGTGATTTCAAATTGCTCAATCCAAAGAATGATTTAACTCTATGAGATGAATACAAACATCACAAAGAGTTGCACAGAAAGCTTCTCTCCAATTTTCGATGGAAGACATTTCCTTGCTCGACACAGGCCTCCAGTTGTCACATACTATCCCTTCGCAGAACCCTCAATGACCGACTTTCAAACTGGGAACTTTAGAGTAAGTTTTAACCCTGTGAAAAGAATGGGCATGTCAGAGAGCAGTTTCTTCGAGTGCTACTTTCTGTTTTTTATTGGATGACATTTCACTTTTTGCCATAGTCTTCAATGTGCTCTGAATATTACTCTTCTGGTTCTAGAGGAACAGAGTTCAAACTGTGCTTTATGAGAAGAATATTAAAACTCCCTGAGTGGAATACACACATCACCAAGCAGTTTCTCAGAAAGATTCACTCCAGTTTTTATCTGACTATATTTCCTATTTGACCATAGGCCCAAATGTGATCTGAAATACCCCTTCATGGATCCATCCACGAGGGAGTTTCCAAGCTGCATAATGTAAAGAAAGCTGCATCTATCTGAGAAGAACAAACATAGAAAAAAGCAGATTCACAGAAAACTTCTTTCCAGTTTTGTCTGAGGATATTTCCTTTTTCACCATAGCCTTCCCTATACTCACGAATGTCTTTTGGTATCTTTTTATCCGAAAGGATTCTGGAATCCTCTCGGAAAAGAAAGGTATATTTCGCATGCTAAACATACATAGGGTTATAAAACTACCTAACATAAGGAGAGGCTTAACTGAGCGAGAGGAATTAAGATGACACAGAGTAGTTTCACAGAATGCTTCCTTCTGGATTTTACCTGAGGATATTTCTTCCTCCATGTTCTAAATATCGTTCCAATATGTCCTTCCTCAGATTCCACAAAAAGAGTGATTTCCATCTGCTCAATCCAAAAACGGTTTAAATATATGAGTCGAATACACACATCGCAAAGCACTTGTTTAGAAAGTTACTCTGCAGGTTTCATCGGAAGGTGTTTCCTCGCTCAGCACAAGCCTACAGGCGTCACTAAATATCCCTTTACAGATTCTTCAAAGACAGAATTTCGAAACTGGGCAGCATAGAGTATTCATAAATTCTGTGATGTGAATGCACGTAGCAGAGAGAACATCCTTGGAACGCATCTTCCTCGATTTCATTTCAGTACATTTCAATATTTGTCATAGTCCTCAGTGCGCTCCGAAATATCACTTTTTCGGTTTCACAGGAACAGTGTTTAACACTGCCTTGTGGGAAAAGTGGTATACCTCCCTGAACGGAATGCATACATCACTAGTAGTTTCTCAGAAAACTTCTATCCAGTTTTTATCTGAAGATATCTCCTCTTTCACAGTAGGCTTAATGTGCTCCTGAATATCCCTTCACAGATTCATGCATGACGGAGTTTCCAAACTGCGTAATATAAGAAAGTTTTGAACTATGCGAGATGAATAGATATATCTAACACAAAGCAGTTTCACAGAAATGTTCTTTCCAGTTTTGTCTGAGGATATTTCCTTTTTCACCATAGCTTTCCCTATATTCCCGAATGTCTCTTGGTAGATTTTTCTCCAAATGGGATTCCGGAATCCTCTAGGAGAAGAAAGGTATATTCCTGTGAGTGGAATGCACATGTCACAAAGCAGCTCCTAAAAAATCTTCTCTCCAGTTTCTATCTGAAGATGTTTCCTTTCTCAACGTAACTCTCAAATCGCCCCTGAATATCCCTTCACAGTCTAAACAAAAACAGTGTGATGATACTGCTCAATGAAAAGAGAAGCTTACCTTTGTGTGAGTGGAATTCACGTGACAGAGAGCAATTTCACACAAAGCTTCCTTTTGGTTTCTCTCTGAGGTTATTTCTTTTTCAGGATATTCTAAAGAGCGTCTCTAAATGTCCACGGATCCTTCAAAGACAGAATTTCGAAACTGAGCAACATAGAGTAAGCGTAATTTCTCTGAAGTGAATGCACATAGCAGAGAGCAGATTCTTGGAACACTTCTTTCTCGATTTTCTTTCAGTATATTTCACTGTTTGCCATAGTCCTCAATACACTCCGAAATATCACTTTTTGGGTTACACAGGAACAGTGTTTACACACTGCCTTGTGAGAAAAGAGGTATAACTCTCAGACACACGTGACACAGAGCAGTTTCACAGAATGCTGCCTTCTGGTTTCTCTCTGAAGTTTTTTTTTTTT
>NW_012119121.1:321426-321850 GCF_000951035.1 Colobus angolensis palliatus
TTGTGAGAAAAGAGGTATAACTCTCAGACACACGTGACACAGAGCAGTTTCACAGAATGCTGCCTTCTGGTTTCTCTCTGAAGTTTTTTTTTTTTTCAGGATATTCTAAGGAGCGCCTCCAAATGTCCTTTCTCAGATTCCACAGAAACAGTGATTTCAAACTGCTAAATCCAAAGAAAGATTTAATTCTTTGCAATGAATACAAACATCAAAAAAGTGTTGCGCAGAAAGCTTCTCTCCAGTTTTCAATGGGAGACATTTCCTTGCTCGACACAGGCCTCCTGTTGCCACTACAGATCCCTTCACAGAACCCTAAGGCCGACTTTCAAAATAGGAAAACTAGAGTAGAGCTTCTCTCCAGTTTTTTTTATTTTTTTATTTTTTTTTATTATTGTACTTTAAGTTCTAGGGTACATGTGCATAA
>NW_012119121.1:324430-324675 GCF_000951035.1 Colobus angolensis palliatus
CTTGAGCAGGCAGTCTGTCCCTTCTCAGATCTCAATGTCTGTGTTGGGAGATCCACTGCTCTCTTCAAAGTTGTCAGACGGAGTCTTTCGCGTCTGCACAGTTCTCTGCTACTTCCCCTGTTATTTTTTTAGCTGAGCCCTCTCCCCAGAGGCGGAGTCTACAGAGACAGGCAAGTTTCCTTGAACTGCTGTGAGCTCCACCCAGTTGGAGCTTCCCAGCGGCTTTGTTTACCTACTTAAGCCTC
>NW_012119121.1:325264-333867 GCF_000951035.1 Colobus angolensis palliatus
GTAATGTAAAGAAAGCGTCATCTGTGTGAGAAGAATAAACATAGAAAAAAGCAGATTCACAGAAATCTTCTTTCCAATTATTGTCTGAAGATATTTCCTTTTTCATCATAGTCCTGAGTGTGCTTCTGAAAGTCCCTTAGTGGATCCGTCCTTGACAGTTTTCAAGCTTCGTAATGGAAGAAAACCTCTATCTATGTGCGATGATTACACATATCCAAAGTAGTTTCCTAGAAAGTTTCTTTGCATGTTTTCTCTCAGGCTATTTCCTTTTTCATTGGCATCAACATGCTCCTGAATATCACTTGGTACCTGTTTCTCCAAAAGGGTTTCCCTGACACTGTATGAGAAGAGAGGTATAACACTGTGAATGGAATGCACACGTCACAAAGCAGTTCCTCGGAATGCTTCTCTCCAGTTTCGGTCTGAACATATTTCCTTTATCACCGTGAGACTCAAAATGCTCCCGAATGTCTCATCACACAATAAACATACCCAGGGTTATAAAACTACTCAACCTAAGGAGAGGCTTAACTGAGTGAGAGGAATTAAGACCACACAGAGTAGTTTCACACAAAACTTCCTTCTGGATTTTACCTGAGGATATTTCTTTCTCCATGTTCTAAGGATCATTCCCAAATGTCTTTCCTCAGATTCCACAAAAATAGTGACTTCAATCTGCTCAATCCAAAGAACGGTTTAAATCTAGGAGATGAATACACACATCGCAAAGCAGTTGCTCAGAAAGTTACTCTGCAGATTTCATCGGATGATGTTTCCTTGTTCACCACAAGCCTCCGAGCATCACTAAATTTTCCTGCACTGATCCTTCAAAGACAGAATTTGGAATCTGGGCAACATAGAATGAGCACAAATTCTGTGATGTGAATGCATATAACAGAGAGCAGATTCTTGGAACACTTTTTTTTCTCTCTTTTATTTCAGGACATTTCACTATTTCCGGAAGTCTTCAATGTGATCCTAAATATCACTTTTTCGGTTAAACAGGAACAGTGTTTAAACACTGCCTTGCGAGAAAAGAGGTATAACTCCCTCAGCAGAATGCATACATCAAAAGTAGTTTCTCAGAAAGCTTCTATCCAGTTTTTATCTAAAGATATCTCCTCTTTCACTGTAGGCCTGAATATGCTCCCAAATGTCCCTTTGCGGATTCATGCATGACGAAGTTTCCAATCTGCATACTATAAGAAAGGTTTGAACTATCCGAGATGAAAAGATATATCTAACATGAAGCATTTTCACAGAAATCTTCTTTCCAGTTTTGTCTGAGGATATTTCCTTTTTCACCATAGCCGTCCCTATACCCCTGAATGTCTCTTGGTAGCTTTTTCTCCACAAGGGATTCTGGAATCCTCTAGGAGAAGAAAGGTATATTTCTGTGAGGGGAATGCGCACGTCACAAAGCAGCTTCTCAGAAAGCTTCTCTCCAGTTTCTATATGAAGAGGTTTCCTTTCTCACTGTAAGCGTCAAATTGCTCCTGAATATCCGTTCGCAGTCTAAAGATAAACAGTGTTATAATACTGCTCAGTGAAAAGAGAAGCTTAACTTTCTGTGAGCGGAATTAACGTGACACAGAGCAGTTTCACAGAAAGCTTCCTTCTGTTTTCTCTCTGAGGTTATTTCTTTTTCAGGATATTCTAAAGAGCATCTCCAAGTGTCCTTTCTCAGATTCCACAGAAACAGTGATTTCAAAATGCTCAATCCAAAGGATGATTTAACTCTTTGAGATGATTACAAACCTCACAAAAGAGTTGTGCAGAGTGCTTCTCTCCAGTTTTTGATGGGAGATTGTTCCTTGCTCGACACAGGGATCTGGTTGCCACTTACTATCCCTTCACAATAACCTCAGAGGCCGAATTTAAAACTAGGAAATGTAGAGTTAGCTTTAACCCTGTGAACAGAATGGGCATGTCAGAGAGCAGTTTCTTTGAGTGCTTCTTTCTTTTTTTTATTGTACGACATTTCACTTTTTACCATAGTCTTCAATGTGCTCTGAATATCACTCTTTTGGTTTTACAGGAACTGTGTACAAACTGTGCCTTATGAGAAGAACATTAAAACTCCCTGAGTGGAATGCACACATCACCAAGCAGTTTCTCAGAAAGCTTCTCTCCAGTTTTTATCTGACTATATTTCCTATTTGACCATAGGCTCGAATGTGATCCCAAATGTCGCTTCATGGATCCATCCATGAGGAAGTTTCCAAGCTGCATAATGTGAAGAGAGGTTCATCTATGTGAGATGAATAAAGATAGAGAAAAGCAGATTCACAGAAAGCTTCTTTCTAGTTTTTATCTGAAGATATTTCCTTTTTCATCATCGTCCTCAGTGTGCTCCCAAAAGTCCCTTCGTGGATCTGTCCATGACAGTTTCCAAGCTGTGTAATATAAAGAAAGCTTTATCTATGTGAGATGATTACACATATCACAAAGTAGTTTCCCAGAAAGTTTCTTTCCAGTTTTTTTCTGAGTCTATTTCCCTTTTCACCATCAGCATCAACATGCTCCCAAATATCACTTGGTACCTGTTTCTCCAAAAGGGTTTCCCTGACGCTGTATGAGAAGGGAGGTATAACACTGTGAGTGGAATATGCACGTCACAAAGCAGTTCCTCGGAAAGCTTCTCTCCAGTTTTGGTCTGAACATATTTCTTTTTTCACCATAGGCCTCAAAGTGCTCCCGAATGTCCCATCACACGCTAAACATACACAGGGTTATAAAACTACTCAACATAAGGAGAGGCTTAACTGAGAGAGAGGAATTAAGACGACACAGAGTAGTGTCACAGAAAGCTTCCTTTTGGATTTTACCTGAGGATATTTCTTTCTCCATGTTCTAAGGATCATTCCCAAATGTCCCTCCTCAGATTCCACAAAAACAGTGATTTCAATCTGCTCAATCCAGGAATGGTTTAAATCCTTGAAACGAATACACACATCACAAAGCACTTGCTCAGAAAGTTACTTTGCAGGTTCCATTCGAAGATATTTCCTTGCTCACCAGAAGCCTCCGGGCATCACTAAATATCCCTTCACAGATTCTTCAAAGACAGAATTTCGAAACTGGACAACATACATTAAGCGAAAATTCTGTGAAGTCAATGCATATATCAGAGAGCAGATTCTTGAAACGCTTCTTTCTCGATTTTATTGCAGTATATTTCACTATTTACCATAGTCCTGAGTGCACTCTGAAATATCACTTTTTTGGTTTCACAGGAACAGTGTTCAAACACTGCCTTATGAGAAAAGAGGTATAATTCCCTGAACAGAATGCATACATCACAAAGTAGATTCTCAGGAAGCTTCCTTCCAGTTTTTATCTCATGATATCTCCTCTTTCACCGTAGGTCTAAATGTGCTCCCAAATGTCCCTTCACAGATCCGTGCATGATGGAGTTTCCAAACTGCGTAATATAAGAAAAGTTTTAACTCTGTGAGATGAATAGATATATCTAACATGAAGTAGTTTCACAGAAATATTCTTTCCCGTTTTGTCTTAGGATATTTCCTTTTTCACTATAGCCATCCCTGTACTCCTGAAAGTCTCCTGGTGGCTTTTTCTCCAAAAGGGATTCCGGAATCCTCTAGGAAAAAAAAGGTATATTTTTGTGTGTGGAATGCCCACATCACAAAGCAGCTTCTCAGAAAGCTTCTCTCCAGTTCCTATCTGAAGACGTTTCCTTTCTCACCATAACCCTCAAATCACTCCTGAATATCCCTTCGCAGTCTAAACAAAAAAAGTGTTATGATACTGATTAATGAAAAGAGAAGCTTAACTGTGTGAGTGGCATTCACGTGACACAGAGCAGCTTCACAGAAAGCTTCCTTCTGGTTTCTCTCTGAGGTTATTTCTTTTTCAGGATCCTCTAAAGAGTGTCTCCAAATGTCCTTTCTGATTCCACAGAAACACTGATTTCAAACTGCTCAGTCCAAAGAATGATTTACGTCTTTGAGATGAATACAAACATCACAAAAGAGTTGCGAGGAAAGCTTCTCTCCAATTTTTGATGGGAGACATTTCCTTACTCAACACAGGCTTCCAGTTGCCACTTACTATCCCTTCACAATAACCTCAGAGGCCGAATTTAAAACTGAGAAATGTAGAGTAAGCTTTAACCCTGTGAAAAGAATGGGCATGTCAGAGAGCAGTTTCTTTGAGTGCTTCTTTCTGTTTTTATTGGACAACATTTCACTTTTTACCATAGTCTGCAATGTGCTTCAAATATCACTCTTTCGGTTTTACAGGAATAGTGTTCAAACTGTGCCTTATGAGAAGAACATTAAAACTCCCTGAGTGGAAGGCACACATCACCAAGTAGTTTCTCAGAAAACTTCTCTCCAGTTTTTATCTGACTCTATTTCCTATTTGACCATAGGCCCAAATGTGATCCCTAATATCCCTTCGTGGATCCATCCACGAGGGAGTTTCCAAGCTGCATAATGTAAAGAATACTTCATCTATGTGAGAAGAATAAACATAGAAAAAATCAGATTCACAGAAAGCTTCTTTCCAATTTTTATCTGAAGATATTTCCGTATTCACCATAGTCCTGAATGTGCTCCCGAAAGTCCCTTCGTGGACTTCGTTGCTCAGGAAGTTACTCTGCAGGTTTCATCGGAAGTTGTTTCCTTGCTCACCACAAGCCTCCGGGCATCACTAAATATCCCTTCACAGATTCTTCAAAGACAGAATTTCGAAACTGGGCAACATAGAGTAAGCATAAATTCCGTGAAGTGAATGCACATATCAGAGAGCAGATTCTTGGAACACTTCTTTCTCGATTTTATTTCAGTATATTTCACTATTTGCCATAGTCCTCATTGCGCTCCAAAATATCACTTTTTCGGTTACACGGGAACAGTGTTTAAACACAGCCTGTGAGAAAAGAGGTACAACTCCCTGAGCAGAATGCATATATCACAAGTATTTCTCAGAAAGCTTCTATCCAGTTTTTATCTGAAGATATCTCCTCTTTCACCATAGGCCTGAATGTGCTCCCGAATGTCCATTCACGGATTCATACATGACGGTGTTTCCAAACTGCCTAATATAAGAAAAGTTTGTACTATGAGAGATAAATAGATATATCTCACCCGAAGCTGTTTCACAGAAATTTTCTTTCCAGTTTTGTCTGAGAATATTTGTTTTTTCACCATAGCCGTCCCTATACTCCTGAATGTCTCTTCGTAGCTTTTTCTCCAAAGGGATTCCGGAATCCTCTAGGAGAAGAAAGGTATATTTCTGTGAGTGGAATGCACACATCACAGAGCAGCTCCTCAGAAAGCTTCTCTCCACTTTCGGTCTGAACATATTTCCTTTTTCAACGTAAGCCTCAAAGTGCTCCCGAATGTCCCATCACATGCTAAACACATGCAGTGTTATAAAACTACTCAACGTAAGGAGAGGCTTAACTGAGCGAGAGGAATTAAGACAACACAGAGTAGTTTCACATAAAGCTTCCTTCTGGATTTTACCTGAGGATATTGCTTTTTGCATATTCTAAGTATCTTTCCTAAATATCCTTCCTCAGTTACCACAAAAACAGTGAGTTCAAGCTGCTCATTCCAAGAATGGTTTAACTCTATGAGACAAATAAACACATTGCAAAGCACTTGCTCAGAAAGTCTCTCTGCAGCTTTCATCGGAAGACGTTTCTTTTCTCACCACAAGCCTCTGGGGAACACTAGATATCCCTTCGCAGAATCTTCAAAGACAGAGTTTTGAAACTGGGCAACACAGAGTAAGCATTAATTCTGTGAAGTGAATGCACATATCAGAGAGCAGATTCTTGGAACACTTCTTCCTAAATTTTATTTTGGTATATTTCACTATTCATCACAGTCCTCAATGCGCTCCAAAATATCACTTTTTCGGTTACACAGGAACATTGTTCAAATGCTGCCTTGTGAGAAAAGGTATAGCTCCGTGAGTGTAATGCATACAACACAAAGCAGTTTCTCAGAAAGCTTCTATCCAGTTTTTATCTGAAGATATTTCCTCTTTAACTGTAGGCCTGAATATGCGCCCAAATGTTCCTTCATGGATCCATGCAGGAGGATGTTTCCAAACTGTGTAATGTAAGAAAACTTTTAACCATGGGAGATTAATCAATATATCTAACACAAATCAATTTCACAGAAATCTTCTTTCCAGTTTTGGTCTGAAGATATTTCCTTTTTCACCATAGCCAACCCTATACTGCCGAATATCCCTTGGTAGCTTTTTCTTCAAAAGGAATTCCGAAATCCTTCAGGAGAAGAAAGCTATATTTCTGTGAGTGGAAGGCACACGTCACAAAGCAGCTCCTCAGAACGTTTCTCTCCAGTTTCTATCTGAAGATGTTTCTTTTCTCACCGTAAGCCTCAAAGTGCTCTGGAATATCCCTTCACAGACTAAACAAAAACAGTGTTATGATACTGCTCAATGAAAAGAGAAGCTTAACTGTTTGAGTGGAATTCACGTGACACAGAGCAGTTTCACAGAATTCTAAAGAGCGTTTCCAAATGTCCTTTCTCAGATTCCACAGAAACAGTGATTTAAAACTGCTCAATCCATAGAATGATTTAACTCTATGAGATGAATAGAAAAATCATGAAGGGTTGTGCCGAAAGCTTCTCTCCAAATTTCGATGGAAGACATTTCCTTGCTCGACACAGGCCTCTGGTTGCCACTTACTATCCCTTCACAGAACCCTCAAAGAATGACGTTCAAACTGTGAAATGTAGAGTAAGCCTTAACCATGTGAAAAGAATGAATATGCCAGAGAACAGTTTCTTCGAGTGCTTCTTTCTGTTTTTTATTGGAAGACATTTCACTTTTTGCCTTAGTCTTCAATTTGCTCCCAATACCACTCTTTTGGTTTTACAGGAACAGTGTTCAAACTGCCTTATGAGAAAAAAGTTATAACTCCCTGAGTGGAATGCACACATCACCAAGCAGTTTTTCAGAAAGCTCTCCAGTTTTTTTCTGAATATTTTTCCTATTTCATCATAGGCAAGAATGTGATCCCAAATATCACTTCGCGGGCCCATCCACGAGTTATTTTCCAAGCTGCATAATATAAAGAAAGCTTCATCTATGTGAGATGAATAAACATAGCAAAAAGCAGATTCACAGAAACCTTCTTTTTCAGTTGTTATGTGAAGATAATTCCTTTTTAACATAGTCCTGAATGTGCTCCCGAAGGTCCCTTTGTCGATCCGTCCATGACAGTTTCCAAGCTGCGTAATGTAAAGAAAGCTTTATCTATGTGAGATGATTACACGTATCACAGAGCAGTTTCCTAAAACAATTCTTTCTAATTCTTGACTGAGGCTATTTCTCTTTGCATCATCAGCATCAACATGCTCCCGAATATCACCTGGTATCTCTTTCTCCAAAAGGGTTTCCCCGACACTATATGAGAAGAGAGGTATAAAACTGTGAGCGGAATGCACACGTCACAAAGCAGTTCCTCAGAAAGCTTCTCTCCAGTTTCTGTCTGAATATTTTTTCTTTTTCACCGTAAGCCTCATACTGCTCCCGAATATCCAATCACACCCTAAACATAGAGGGTTAGAAAACTGCTCAATGAAAAAAGAGGCTTAACTGAGCGAGAGGAATTAAGACGACACAGAGCAGTTACCCAAAAGGCTTCCTTCCGGATTTTACCTGAGTATATTTCTTTCTCCATTATTGTAAGGATTGTTGCCAAATGCCCCTGCTCAGATTCCACAAAAACAGTGATTTAAAGCTGCTCAATCCAAAGAACGATTTAACTCTATGAGACGAATACACACATCACAAAGCAGTTGCTCAGAAAGTTTCTCTGCAGATTTCATCGGAAGACATTTCCTTGCTCACCACAACCCTCCACGTGTCACTAAATATCCCTTCACAGATTCTTCAAAGATAGCGTTTCAAAACTGCGCATCAGACAGTAAGGGTTAACTTAGCATACCCATTAACATAGAGTAAGCAGTACTCTGTGAACTGAATGCACATATCAGAGAGCAGATTCTTAGAATGCTTCTTCCTCGATTTTATTTCAATATATTTCACTATTTGTCATAGTCCTCAATGCGCTCTGAAATATCAGTATTTTGGTTTCGCAGGAACAGTGGTCAAATGCAGCCTTGTGAGAAAAGAGGTATAAATCCCCGAGTGGAATACCTACATCACAAAGTAGTTTCTCAGAAAGCTTCCATCCAGTTTTTATCTGAAGACATCTCCTCTTTCAACGTAGTCTTGAATGTGCTCCCGAATTTCCCTTTGCAGATCCGTGCATGACGTAGTTTCCAAACTGTGTAATACAAGAAAAGTTTAAAATATGAGAGATGAATAAATATATCTAACACAAAGCAGTTTGACAGAAATATTCTATCCAGTTTTTGTTTGAGGTTATTTGCTTTTTCACAATAGCCGTCACTATACTCCCAAATGTCTCTTGGTAGCTTTTTCTCCAAAAGGGACTCCGGAATCCTCTCAGAGAAGAAAGGTATATTTCTGTGAGTGGAATGCACACATCACAAAGCAGCTCCTCAGAAAGCTTCTCTCCAGTTTCTATCTGCAGATGTTTCCTTTCTTTAATTAATTAATTAATT
>NW_012119121.1:335916-342806 GCF_000951035.1 Colobus angolensis palliatus
ATTTTATTGAGGATTTTTGCGTCGATGTTCATCAGGGATATTGGTCTAAAATTCTCCTTTTTTGTTTTGTCTCTGCCAGGCTTTGGTATCAGGATGATATAGGCCTCGTAAAATGAGTTAGGGAGGATTCCCTCTTTTTCTATTGATTGGAATAGTTTCAGAAGGAATGGTACCAGCACCTCTTTGTACCTCTGGTATAATTCAGCTGTGAATCCATCTGGTCCTGGACATTTTTTGTTGGATAGGCTATTAATTGTTGCTTCAATTTCAGAGCCTGCTTTTGGTCTATTCAGGGATTCAACTTCTTCCTGGTTTAGTCTTGGGAGAGTGTAAGTGTCCAGGAAATTATCCATTTCTTCTAGATTTTCTAGTTGATATACGTAGAGGTGTTCATAGTATTCTCTGATGGTAGTTTATATTTCTGTGGGGTTGGTGGTGATATCCCCTTTACCATTTTTTGTTGTGTCTCTTTGATTCCTCTCTCCTTTCTTCTTTATTAGTCTTGCTAGCGGCCTGTCAATTTTGTTGATCTTTTCAAAAAACCAACTCCTGGATTCATTGCTTTTTTGGGGGGTTTTTGTGTCTCTATCTCCTTCAGTTCTGCTCTGATATTAGTTATTTCTTGCCTTCTGCTAGCTTTTGAATGTTTTTGCTCTTGCCTCTCTAGTTCTTTTAATTTTGATGATAGAGTGTCAATCAAAACCGCTCAACTACATGGAAACTGAACAGCCTGCTCCTGAATGACTACTGGGTATGTAACGAAATGAAGGCAGAAATAATGTTCTTTGAAAGCAATGAGAACAAAGATACAACATATCAGAATCTCTGGAACACATTTAAAGCAGTGTGTAGAGGGAAATTTATAGCACTAAATGCCCACAAGATAAAGCAGGAAAGACCTAAGATGTTTCCTTTCTCACCATGAGTCTCAAAGCGCTCCTTAATATCCCTTCTCAGTCTAAAAAAAACAGTGTTATGATACTGCTCAATGAAAGAGAAGCTTAACTGTTTGAGCGGAATTCATGTGACACAGAGCAGAATCACAGAAAGGTTTCTTCTGATTTCTGTCTGAGGTTATTTCTTTTTCAGGATATTCTGAAGAGCTTTTCCAAATGTCCTTTCTCAGATTCCACAGAAACAGTGATTTTAAACTGCACAATCTATAGAATGATTTAACTCTATGAGATGAATACAAACATCACAAAAGAGTTGTGCAGAAGGCATCTCTCTAATTTTCGATGGAAGACATTACCTTGCTCGATACAGGCCTCCGGTTGTCACTTACTATCCCTTCGCAGAACTCTCAAAGACCAACATTCAAACTGGGAAATGTAGAGTAAGCTTTAACCCTGTGAAAAGAATGGACGTGTCAGAGAGCAGTTTCTACGAGAGCTTCTGTCAGTTTTTTACTTGACGACATTTCACTTTTCGCCATAGTCTTCAATGTGCTCTGAATATCCCTCTTTTGGTTTTACAGGAACAGTGTTCAAACTGTGCCTTATGATAAGAATGTTATAACACGCTGAGTGGAATGCTCACATCACCAAGCAGTTTCTCAGAATGCTTCTCTCCAGTTTTTATCTGACTATATTTCCTATTTCACCATAGGCCTGAATGTGATCCCAAATATCCCTTTGTGGATCCATCCACGAGGGATTTTCCAAGCTGGGAAATTTAAAAAGGTTCATCTACATCAGATAAATAAACATAGAAAAAAGCAGGTTCACAGAAAGCTTCCTTCAAGATTTTACCTGAAGATAGTTCCTTTTTCACCAGAGTGCTCAATGAGCTCCTGAAGGTCCCTTTGTGGATCCGTCTATGACAGTTTCCAAGCTGTGTAATGTAAAGAAAGCTTTATCTATGTAAGAAGGTTACACATAACCCAGAGTAGTGTCCTAGAAAGCTTCTTTCCAGTTTTTGTCTGAGACCATTTCGCTTTTCACCATAGGCATCAACATGCTCCCTAATATCACTTGGTACCTGCTTCTCCAAAAGGGTTTCCCCAGCTCTGCATAAAAAGAGAGGTGTAACACTTAGAGTGGAATGCACACGTCACAAACCAGTTCCCCGGATAGGTTCTCTCCAGTTTCTGACTGATCATATTTCCATTTTAACCGTAGGCCTCAAAGTGCTCCCGAATATGCCGTCACACGCTAATCATACACAGGGTTAGAAAACTGCTCGATGAAAAGGGAGGCTTAACTGAGTGAGGGGAAATAAGACGACACAGAGCAGTTTCATAGAAAGCTTATTTCTGGATTTTACCGGAGGATATTTCTTTACCCATATTCTGAGGATCATTTCCAAATATCCTTCCTCAGATTCCACAAAAGCAGTGATTACAAGCTGCTCAATCCAAGGGATGGTTTAACTCTAAGAGATGAATACGCACATCACGAAGTACTTGCTCAGAAAGCTTCTCTGCAGCTTTCATCTTAAGACGTTTCCTTGCTCACCACAAGCCTCCAGGCATCCCTAAATATCCCTTTAGAGATTCTTCAAAGACAGATTTTCAAAACTGGGCAACACAGAGTAAGGATTAAGTCTGTGATGTGAATGCACATATCAGAGAGCAGATTCTTGGAATGCTTCTACATTGATTTTTTTTCAGTATATTTCACTATTCGCCATACTCCTCAATGCGCTCCGAAATATCACTTTTTCAGATTCACAGGAACAGTGTTCACACGGTGCCTTGTGAGAAAAGAGTTACAACTCCCTGAGTGGAATGCATACATCACAAGGTAGTTTCTCAGAAAGCTTCCATTCAGCTTTTATCTGAAGATATCTCCTCTTTCACCATAGGCCTGAATGTGCTCCCAAATGTCCCTTCGCAGATTCGTGCATGACGGAGTTTCCAAACTGCATAATATAAGAAAGGTTTGAAATATGCGAGATGAATACGAAGCAGTTTCACAGAAATATGCTTTCCCGTTTTGTCTGAGGATATTTCCTTTTTCACCATAGCCATCCCTATACTCCCGAATGTGTCTTGGTAGCTTTTTCTCCAAAAGGGATTCCAGAATCCTCTAGGAGAAGAAAGGTATATTTCTGTGAGTGGAATGCACACATCACAAAGCACCTCCTCAGAAGGTTTCTCTCCAGTTTCTATCTGAAGACGTGTCCTTTATCACCGTAACACTCAAATCGCTCCTGAATATCCATTAACAGTCTAAACACAAACAGTATTATGATACTGCTCAATGAAAAGGGAAGCTTAACTTTGTGTGAGCGGAATTCAAGTGACACAGAGCAGTTTCACAGAAAGCTTCCTTCTCTTTTCTTTCTGAGGTTATTTCTTTTTCAGGATATTCTAAAGAGCATCTCCAAATGTCCTTTCTCAGATTCCACAGAAACAGCAGTTTCAAACTGCTCAATCCAAAGAATGATTCTACTCTTTGAGATGAATAGAAACATCACAAAATAGTTGCGCAGAGCCTTCTCTCCAGTTTTGATGGGAAACATTTCCTTGCAAGACACAGGCCTCTGTTTTCCCCTTACTATCCCTTCACACAACCCTCAGAGGCCGACTTTAAAACTGGGAAAGGTAGAGTAAGATTTAATCCTGTGAAAGGAATGGGCATGTCAGACAGCAGTTTCTTCGAGTGCTTCTTTCTGTTTTTTATTGCACGACATTTCACTTTTTACTGTAGTCTTCAATGTGCTCCGAATATCACTCTTTTGATTTTACAGGAACAGTGTTCAAATTGTGCCTTATGAGAAGAACATGAAAACTCCCTGAATGGAATGCACACATCATCAAGCCGTTTCTCAGAAAGCTTCTCTCCAGTTTTTATCTGACTCTATTTCCTATTGGAGCATAGGGCCGAATGTAATCCCAAATATCCCTACGTGGATCTGTCCACGAGGGAGTTTACAAGCTGCATAATGTAAAGAAAGCTTCATCTATGTAACAAGAAGAAACATAGAGAAAACCAGATTCACAGAAAGCTTCTTTCTAGTTTTTATCTGAAGATATTTCCTTTTTCACCATAGTCCTGAGTGTGCTCATGAAAGTCCCTTCGTGGATCCGTCCATGACAGTTTTCAAGCTGTGTAATGTAAGGAAACCTTTATTTATGTGAGATGATTACACATATCACAGAGTAGTTTCCTAGAAAGCTTCTTTCCAGGTTTTGTCTGAGGCTATTTCTCTTTTCATCATTGAAATCAACATGCTCCCGAATATCACTTGGTACCTGTTTCTACAACATGGTTTCCCTGATGCTGTAAGAGAGGAGAGGTATAACTCTGTGAGTGGAATGCACACGTCACAAAGCAGTTCCTCAGAAAGCTTCTCTCCAGTTTCGAGGTGAACATATTTCCTTTTTCTCTGTAAACCTCAAAGTACTCCTGAAAGTCCCATCACACGCTAAACATATGCAGGGTTATAAAACTACTCGGCTTAAGGAGAGGCTTAACTAAGCGAGGGGAATTAAGACAACACAGAGCAGTTTCACAGAAAGCTTCCTTCTGGATTCTACGTGAGAATATTGCTTTCTCCATGTTCTAAGGATCGTTCCCAAATGTCCTTCCTCACATTCCACAAAAACAGTGATTTCAATCTGCTCAATCCAAAGAACGGTTTAAATCTATGAGATGAATACACACATCGCAAAACAGTTGCTCAGAAAGTTACTCTGCAGTTTTCATCAGAAGATATTTCCTTACTCACCACAAGCCTGCGGGCATCACTAATGTCCCTTCACAGATTATTCAAAGACAGAGTTTTGCAACTGGGCAACATAGAGTAAGCATTAACTGTATGAAGTGAATGCACATATCAGAGAGCAGATTCTTGGAACACTTATTCCCCGATTTTATTTCAGTATATTTTACTACTCGCCATAGACCTCAATGCGTTCTGAAGTATCACTTTTTCGGTTTCACAGGAACAGTGTTCGAACACTGCCTTATGAGAAAAGAGGTAAAACTACCTGAGTGGAATACATACATCACAAAGTAGTTTCTCAGAAAGTTTCTATCCAGTTTTTATCTGAAGATATCTCCTCTTTCACCATTGGCCTGAATGTGCTCTCGATCTCCCTTCGCAGATGTGTGCATGACGAAGTTTGCAAACTTCGTAATATAATTAACGTTTTAACTATGCAAGATGAATAAATATATCTAACATAAAGCAGTTTCACAGAAATGTTCTTTCCATTTTCTGTCTGAGGATATATCCTGTTTCACCATAGTTGTCGCTATACTCCCGTATATCCTTTGGTAGCTTTTTCTCCAAAAAGGGTTCCAGAATCCCCTAGAAGAAGACAGGTATATATCTGTGGGTGGAATGCACATTTCACAAAGCAGCTGCTCAGAAAGTTTCTCTCCAGTTTCTATCCGAAGACATTTCCTTTCTCATTGTAAGTCTCAAAGCCCTCCAGAATATCCCTTCGCAGACTAAACATAAACAGTGTTATGATACTGTTCAATGAAAAGAGAAGATGAACTGTGTGAGCCTAATTCACCTGACACAGAGCAGTTTCACAGACAGCTTCCTTCTGGTTTGTCTCTGAGGTTATTTCTTTTTCAGGATATTCTAAAGAGTGTTTCCAAATGTCCTTCCTCAGATTCCACAGAAACAGGGATTTGAAACTGCTCAATCCAAAGAATAATTTAACTCTAAGAGATGAAAACAAACCTCACAAAAGAGTTGCGCAGAAAGCTTCTCTCCAATTTTCCATGGAAGACATTAACTTGCCTCACACAGGCCTCCGGTCGCCACTTGCTATCCCTTCGCAGAACCCTCAAAGACCGACTTTCAAACTGCGAAATGTAGAGTAAGGTTTAACGCTGTGAAAAGATTGGATATGTCAGAGTAGAGATTCTTTGAGTGTTTCTTTCTGTTTTTTATTGGACATTTCATTTTTTGCCATAGTCTTCAATGTACACCGAATATCACTCTTTTGGTTTCACAGGAACAGTGTTCAAACTGTGCCTTATGAGAAGAAAGTTACAACTCCCTGAGTGGAATGCACACATCACCAATCAGTTTCTCAGAAAGCTTCCTTCCAGTGTTTATCTGACTATATTTTCTATTTCACCATAGGATCAAATGTGATCCCAAATATCCCTTTGTGGTTCCATCCACGAGGGAGTTTCCAAGCTGTGTAATGTAAAGAAAGCTTCATCTGTGTGAGATGAGTAAATATAGCAAAAAGAAGATTCACAGAAAGTTTCTTTCCAGTTTTTCTCTGAAGGCATTTCCTTTTTCACCGTAGTCCAGAATGTGCTCCCAAGGTGCCTTCATGGATCTGTCCATGACAGTTTCCAAGCTGCATAATATAAAGAAAGTTTTATCAATGTGAGATGATTACACATATCACAGAGTTGTTTCATAGAAAGCTTCTTTCCAATTTCTGTCTGAGGCTATTTCCCTTTTCACCATTGGCATCAACATGCTCCCAAATATCACATGGTACCTGTTTCTCCAAAAGGTTTTCCCCAACACTGTATGAGAAGAGAGGTAAAACACTGTGACTGGAATGCACACGTCACAAAGCAGTTCCTCGGATAACTTCTCCCCAGTTTTGGTCTGAACATATTTCCTTTTTCACCGTTAGCCTCAAAGTGCTCCCGAATATCCCATCACATGCTCAACATACACAGGGCTAGAAAACTGCTCCATGAAAGGAGAGGCTTACCTGAGTGAGAGGAATTAGGACGACACAGAGCAGTTTCACAGAAAGCTTCCTTCTGGATTTTACCTGAGGATATTTCTTTCTCCATATTCTACGGATCGTTCCGAAATGTCCTTTCTCAGATTACCCAAAAACGGTGATTTGAAGCTGCTCAATCCAAAGAGTGGTTTAACTCTAGGAGACGAATACACACATCACAAAGCAGTTGCTCAGAACGTTTCTCTGCAGGTTTCATCGGAAGGCGTTT
>NW_012119121.1:343320-365698 GCF_000951035.1 Colobus angolensis palliatus
TTTTCTCCAAAAGGGATTCTGGAATCTTCTATGAGAAGAAAGATACATTTCTTTGAGTGGAATCAACAGGTCACAAAGCAGCTCTTCAAAAGCTTCTATCCAGATTCTATCTGAGGACGTTTCCTTTCTCACCATAAGCCTCAAAGCCCTCCAGAGTATCCCTTCCCAGAATAAACAAAAACAGTGTAATGATACAGCTCAATGAAAGGAGAAGCTTAACTGTGTGAGCAGAATTCACATGACAGAGAGCAGTTTCACAGAAAGCTTCCTTCTGGTTTCTCTCTGAGGTTATTTCTTTTTCAGGATATTCTAAAGAGCGTTTCCAAATGTCATTTCTCAGATTATACAGAAACAGTGATTTCAAACTGCTCAATCCAAAGAATGATTTAACTCTATGAGGTGAATACAAACATCACAAAAGAGATGCGCAGAAAGCTTCTCTCTGATTGTCGATGGAGGACATTTCCATGCCTCACACAGGCCTCCGTACATCACTTACTATTCCTTCACAGAACCCTCAAAGATCGACTTTCAAACTCGGAAATATTGAGTAAACTTTAACCATATGAAAAGAATGGACATGTCAGAGAACTTTTTTCGAGTGCTTCTTTCTGTTTTTTATTGGACAACATTTCACTTTTTGCCATAGTCTTCAATGTGCTCTGAATATCACTCTTTTGGTTTTACAGGAACAGTGTTCAAACTGTGCCTCATGAGAAGAAAGTTGTAACTCCCTGAGTGGAATGCACACATCACCAAGCAGTTTCTCAGAAATCTTCTCTCCAGTTTTTATCTGACTATATTTTCTATTTCAAATAGGTCCGAATGGGATCCCAAATATCCCTTCGTAGATAAAGACTTTCCAAGCTGCGTAATGTAAAGAAAGTTTCATCTATGTGAGATGAATAAACATAGCAAAAAGCAGGTTCACAGAAAGCTTCTCTCCAGTATTTATCTGACTATATTTGCTATTTCACCATAGGTCTGAATATAATCCCAAATATCCTTTTGTGGATCCACCATGAGGGTGTTTTCAAGCTGCGTAATGTAAAGAATGCTTCAACTATGTGAGATGAATAAACATGGAAAAAGCAGATTCACAGAAAGCTTCTTTCCAATTTTTATCAGAGGATATTTCCTTTTTCACCATAGTCCAGAATGTGCTCCCGAAGGTGCCTTCGTGGATCCGTCCATGACAGTTTCCAAGCTGCGTAATATAAAGAAAGCTTATCTATGTGAGATGATTACACATTCCACAGAGTAGTTTCCTAGAAAGATTCTGTCCATTTTTTGTCTGAGGCTATTTCCCTTTTCACCATCGGCAACAACGTGCTCATGAATATTACTTGGTACCTGTTTCTCCCAAAGGGTTTCCCCGACACTGTATGAGAAGAGAGGTATAACACTGTGACTGGAATGCACACATCACAAAGCAGTTCCCCTGAAAGCTTCTCTCCAGTTTCGGTCTGAACATATTTCCTTTTTCACCCATAGACACAAAGTGCTCCAGAATATCCCCTCAAACGCTAAACATACACAGGGTTAGAAAACAGCTGAATGAAAAGAGAGGCTTAACTGAGCGAGAGGAGTTAAGAAGACACAGAGTAGTTTCAGAGAAAGCTTCCTTCTGGATTTTAACTGAGGATATTTCTTTCTCCGTATTCTAAGGATTGTTCCCAAATGTCCTTCCTCAGATGCCACATAACAGTGATTTCAAGCTGATCAATACAAAGAATGGTATGACTTTATGAGATGAATGCACACATCACAAAGCAGTTGCTCAGAAAGTTTCTCTGCAGGATTCATCGGAAGACGTTTCCTTATTCACCACAAGCCTCCGGGCATCAGTAAATATCCCTTCATGGATTCTTCATAGACAGAGTTTCGAAACTTGGCAACATAGAGTAAGCATTAACTCTGTGAAGTGAATGCACATATCAGAGAGCAGATTCTTGGAACACTTCTTCCTCAGTTGTAGTTCTGTATTTTTCACTAGTCGCCATAGTCCTCAATGTGTCCCAAAATATCACATTTTTGTTTCACAGGAACAGTGTTCAAACACTGCCTTGTGAGAAAAGAGGTATAACTCCCTAAGTGGAATGCAGACATCACAAAATAGTTTCTCAGAAAGCTTCTATCCAGTTTTTATCTGAAGATATCTTCTCTTTCACCGTAGGCCTGAATGTGCTCCCGAATGTCCCTTCATGGATCAGTGCATAACAGAGTTTCCAAACTGTGTAATATAAGAAAAGTTTAAACTGTGTGAGATGAAGAAATATATCCAACACAAAGCAGTTTCACAGAAATCTTCTTTCCAGTTTTTGTCTGAGGATATTTCCTTTTTCACCATAGCCATCCCTATACTCCCGAATGCCTCTTGGTAGCTTTTTCTCCAAAAGGGATTCTAGAATCCTCTATGAGAAGGAACGTATATTTCTGATAGTGGCATGAACACGTCTATCTGAAGATTTTTCCTTTCTCACCGTTAGGCTCAATGCACTCCAGAATATCCCTTCACAGACTAAACATAAGCAGTGTTATGATACTACTCAATGAAAAGAGAAGCCTAACTGTGTGAGCAGAATTCACGTGACACAGAGCAGTTCTAGAGAAAACTACCTTCTGGTTTCTCTCTGAGGTTATTTCTTTTTCAGGATATTCTAAAGAGCATTTCCAAATGTCCTTTCTCAGATTCCACAGAAACAGTGATTTCAAACTGCTCAATTCAAAGAATGATTTAACTTTATGGAATGAATACAAACATCACAGAAAGGATGTGCAGAAACCTTCTCTCCAATTTTCGATGGAAGACATTTCCTTTCTCGACAGAGGTCTCCAGTTACCACTTTCTATCCCTTCACAGAAACCTCAAAGACAGACTTTCAAACTCGGAAATGTAGAGTCAGCTTTAACCCTATGAAAAGAATGGACATGTCAGAGAGCAATTTCTTTGATGCGTCTTTCTGTTTTTTATTGGACGACATTTCACTTTTTGCCATAATCTTCAATGTGCTCCGAATATTACTCTTTTGGTTTTACAGGAGTAGTGCTCAAATTGTGCCTTATGAGAAGAAAGTTATGCCTCCCTGAGTGGAATACTCACATCACCAAGCATTTTCTCGGAATGCTTCTCTCCAGTTTTTGTCTGACTATATTTCCTATTTCACCATAGGCCAGAATGTGATCCCAAATATTCCTTCACGGATCCATCCAAGAGAAAGTTTCCTAATTCGGTAATGTAAAGAATGCTTCATCTATGTGAAATGAATAAACATAGCAAAAAGCAGATTCACAGAAAGCTTCTCTCCAGTTTTTATCTGAAGATATTTCCTTTTTCATCATACTCCTGAATGAGCTCCCGAAGGTCCCTTCGTGGATCCGACCATGATAGTTTCCAATCTGTGTAATGTAAAGAAAGCTTTATCTATGTGAGATGATTACATATATCACAGAGTAGTTTTCTAGAAAGCTTCTTTCCAGTATTTGTCTGAGGCTATTTCCCTTCTCACCATTGGCATCAACTTGCTCCGTAATATCATTTGGTACCTGTTTCTCCAAAAGTGTTTTCCAGACGCTGTATGAGAAGAGAGGCATAACACTTTGGTTGGAATGCACACGTAACAAAGCAGTTAGTCAGAAAGCTTCTCTCCAGTTTCAATCTGAACGTATTTCCTTTTCAACCTAAGAATCAAAGTGCTCCCAAATATCCCATCACACGCTAAACATACACAGGGTAAGAAAACGGCTCAATGTATGGAGAGGCTTAACTGAGCAAGAGGAATTAAGACGACATGGAGTAGTTTCACACAAAGCTTCCTTCTGGCTTTTACCTGAGGATATTTCTTTCTCCATATTGTAAGGATTAATGCCAAATGTCCTTCCTCAGATTCCACAAAAACTGTGATTTCAAGTTGCTCAATCCAAGGAATGTTTTAACTCTATGAGACGAATATACACATAATAAAGCAGTTGCTCACAAAGTTTCTCTGCAGGTTTCAACGGAACACGTTTCCGTGCTCACCACAAGCCTCCAGGCATCACTAAATGTCCCTTCATGGATTCTTCAAAGACAGAGTTTCAAAACTGGGCAACATAGACTAAGCATTAAGTCTGTGAAGTGAATGCACATATCACAGAGCAGATTCTTGGAATGCTACTTCCTCGATTTTATTTCAATATATTTCACTATTCACCACAGTCCTCAATGCGCTCCGAAATATCACTTTCTCGGTTTCACAGGAACAGTGTTCAAACACTGCCTTGTGGGAATGGAGGTATAACTCCCTAAGTGGAATGGATCCATCTCAAAGTAGTTTCTCAGAAAGCTTCTATCCAGTTTTTATCTGAAGATACCTCCTCTTTCAATGTAGGCCTGAATGTGCTCCTGAATGCCCCTTCAAGTATCCGTGCATGACGCAGTTTCCAAACTGCATAATATAAGAAAGGTTTTAACTATGCGAGATGAATAAATATATCAAACACAAAGCAGTTTCACAGAAATTTTCTTTCCAGGTTTTGTCTGAGGATATTTCCTTTTTCACCATAGCCGTCCCTATACTCCCAAATGTCTCTTGGTAGCTTTTTCTCCAAAAGGGGTTCCGGAATCCTCTAGGAGAAGAAAGGTATATTTCTGTGAGTTGAATGCACACGTCACAAAGCAGCTCCTCAGAAAGTTTCTCCCCAGTTTGTATCTGAAGACACTTCCTTTTTCACTGTCAGCCTCAAAGTGGTCCTGAATATACCTTTAAAGACTAAACAAAAACAATGTTATGATACTGCTCAATGAAAAGAAAAGCTTAATTGTGTGAACGGAATGCATGTGACACAGAGCAGTTTCACAGAAAGCTTCCTTCTGGTTTTCTCTGAGGTTATTTGTTTTTCAGGATATTCTAAAGAACGTTTCCAAATGCCCCTTCTCAGGTTCCACAGAAACAGTGCTTTCAAACTGCTCAATCCAAAGAATGATTTAACTCTTTGAGATGAATACAAACATCACAAAAGAGTTGGGCCGAAATCTTCTCTCGAATTTTCGATGAAAGATAATTCCTAGCTAGACACAGACCTCCAGTTGCCACTTACTATCCCTTCACAGAAACCTCAAAGACCGACATTCAAAGTAAGAAATGTAGAGTAAGCTTTAACCTTGTGAAAAGAATGGACATATTAAAGAGCAGTTTCTTCGAATGCTTCTTTCTGTTTTCTATTAGACGACATTTCACTTTTGCCATAATCTTCAATGCGCTCCGAATATCACTCTTTTGGTTTTACAAGAATAGTGTTGAAACTGTGCCTTATGAGAAGAATGTTATAACTCCCTTAGTGAAATGCTCACAACACCAAGTAGTTTCTCAGAATGCTTCCTTCCAATTTTTATCTGACTATATTTCCTATTTTACCATAGGCCCGAATCTGATCCCAAATATCCATTCGTGGATCCATCCACGAGGGAGTTTCCAAGCTGCATAATGTAAAGAAAGCTATATATATGTGAGATGAATAAATGTAGCAAAAATCAGATTCACAGAAAGCTTCTTTCCAGTTTTTATCTGAAGATATTTCCTTTTTCACGATAGTCCTGAATGAGCTCCTGAAGGTCCCTTCTTGGATCCGTCCATGACAGTTTCCAAGCTGCATAATGTAAAGAAAGCTTAATTTATGTGTGATGATTACACATATCACACAGTAGATTCCTAGAAAGCTTCTTTACAGTTTTCGTCTGAGGCTATTTCCCTTTTCACCTTTGGCATCAACATGCTCCTGAATATCACTTGATACCTGTTTCTCCAAAATGTTTGCACCAAAGCTGTATGAGAAGACAGGCACAACACTGTGAGTGGAATCCACACATCACAAAGCAGTTACTCGGAAAGCTTCTCTCCAGTTTCAGTCTGAACATATTTCCTCTTTCACGTAAGAATCAAAGTGCTCCCAAATATCTCATCACATGCTAAACATAGACACGGTTAGAAAACTGCTCAATGAAAGGAGAGGCTTAACTGAGCAAGAGGAATTAAGATGACATGGAGAAGTTTTACAGAAAGCTTTCCTCAGGCTTTTACCTGAGGATATTTCTTTCTCCATATTCTAAGGATCATTGCCAAATGTCCTTCCTCAGATTCCACAAAAATAGTGATTTCAAGCTGCTCAATCGACAGAATGGTTTAAATCTATGAGATGAATATTCACATAAGAAAGCAGTTGCTCAGAACGTTACTCTGCAGGTTTCATCGGAACACATTTCCTTGCTCACCACAAGCCTCCAAGCGTCACTATATATTCCTTCACAGATTCTTCAAAGACAGAGTTTCGATACTGGGCAACATAGAGTAAGCATTAACCCTGTGAAGTGAATGCACATATCACAGAGCAGATTCTTGGGACTCTTCTTCTTCGATTTTATTTCAGTATATTTCACTATTCGCCATAGTCCTCCATGCGCTCCGAAATATCACTTTTTTAGTTTCACAGAAACTGTGTTCAAACACTGCCTTGTGGAATGGAGGTATAACTCCCTGAGTGAAATGCATCCATCTCAGATTAGTTTCTCAGAAAGCTTCCATCCAGTTTTTATCTGAAGATAGTTCCTCTTTCACCGTAGGCCTGAATGTGCTCCCTAATGTCCCTTCGTGGTTCCATGCATGACGGAGTTTCCAAACTGCATAATATGATAATAGTTTTAACTATGAGAGATTAATAAATATATCTAACACAAAGCAGTTTCACAGAAATCTTCCATAAAGTTTTAGTTTGAGAATATATCCTTTTTCTCCATAGCCATCCCTATATTCCTGAATGTCTCTTGGTAGCTTTTTCTCCAAAAGGGATTCCGGAATCCTCAATGAGAATGAAGGTATATTTCTGTGACTGGAATGCACACGTCACAAAGCTCCTCAGAACGCTTCTCTCCTGTTTCTACCTGAAGACATTTCCTTTCTCACCGTAAGCCTCAAAGCACTCCAAAATATCCCTTCGCAGACTAAACAAAAACAGTGTTATGATACTGCTCAATGAACAGAGAAGCTTAACTGCGTGAGTGGAATTCACATGACACTGAGCAGTTTCACAGTAAGCTTCCTTCTAGTTTCTCTCTGAGGTTACTTCTTTTTCAAGATATTCTAAAGAGCGTTTCCAAATGTCCTTTCTCAGATTCCACAGAAACAGTGATTTCAAACTGCTCAATCCAAAGAATGATTTAACTCTATGAGATGAATACAAACATTACAAAAGAGTTGTGCAGAAAGCTTCTCTCCAATTTTTGATGGAAGACATTTTCTTGCTTGACACAGGCCTCCGGTTACCACTTACTATCCCTTCGCAGAACCCTCAAAGACCGACTTTCAAACTGGGAAATGTAGAGTCAGCTTTAACCCTTTGAAAAGAATGGACCTGTCAGAGAGCAGTTTCTTCGAGTACTTCTTTATGTATTTTTATGGAGGACATTTCACTTTTTGCAATAGTCTTCAATGTGCTCCGAATATCCCTCTTTTGGTTTTACAGGAACAGTGCTCAAACTGTGCCTTATGAAAAGAAAGTTATCACAACCCGGTGAAATGTACACGACTCCAAGCAGTTTCTCAGAAATCTTCTCTCTAGTTTTTATCTGACTATATTTCCTATTTCACCATAGGCCCAAATGTGATAACAAATATCCCTTTGCGGATGCACCCACGAGGTAGTTTTCAAGCTGTGTAATGTAAAGAATGCTTCCGCTATGAGAGATGAATAACCATAGTAAAGAGCAGATTCACAGAAAGCTTCTTTCCAGTTTTTATTTGAAGATATTTCCTTTTTCTCCATAGTCCTGAAAGTGCTCCCGAAAGTCCCTTCCTGTATCCGTCCATGACAGTTTCCAAGCTGCGTAATGTAAAGAAAGTTTTATCTATGCCAGATCATTACACATGTCACAGAGTAGCTTCTTAAAATGCCAGTTTCCAGTTTTTGACTGCATCTATTTCCCTTTACACCATGGGAATCAACATGCTCCCGAATATCGCTTGGTGCATGTTTCTACAAAAGTGTTTCCCAGACGCTGTATGAGAAGAGAGGTATAGCACTGTGAGTGGAATGCACATATCAGAAAGCAGTTCCTCGGAAAGATTCTCTCCACTTTCAGTCTGAATATATTTCCTTTTTCACCATAAGAATCAAAGTGCCCCGAATATCCCTTCACATGCTAAACATACACAGGTTTAGAAAACTGCTCAATGAAAAGAGAGGCTTAACAATGCAAGAGGAATTAAGGTGACACAGAGCAGTTTCACAGAGAGCTTCCTTCTGGATTTTACGTGCGGATATCTCTTTCTAAATGTTCTAAGGATCGTTCCCAAATATCCTTCGTTAGATTGAACAAACACAGTGATTTCAAGCTTCTCAATCCAAAGAATGGTTTAACTCTAGGAAATGAAAACAAACATCGCAAAGCAGTTGCTCAGAACCTTTCTCTGTAGGTTTCATCAGAATACGTTTCCTCACTCAACACAGGCCTCCAGGCGTCCCTAAATATCCCTTCACAGATTCTTCAAAGACAGAGTTTTGAAACTGAGTAACATAGAGTAAGCATTAACTCCGTGAAGTGAATGCACATAGCAGAGAGCAGATTATTGGAACGCTTCTTCCTCGATTTTACTTCAGTATATTTCACTATTCGCCATAGTCCTCAATGCATTATGAAATATCACTTTTTCGGTTCCACAGGAACAGTGTTCAAACACTGCCTTGTGAGAAAAGAGGTATAACTCCCTGAGTGGAATGCATACATCACAAAGCATTTTCTCAGAAAGTTTCTATCCAGTTTATATCTGAAGATATCTCCTCTTTCATCGTAGGCCTGGATGTGCTCCCGAACATCCCTTCGCACATCTGTGCATGACGGAGTTTCCAAACTGCATAATAGAATTAAAGTTTTAACTATGTGAGACCAATAAATATATCTAACACAAAGCAGTTTCACAGAAATCTTCTTTCCAGTTTTTGTCTGAGAATATTTCCCTTTTCACCATTATTGTCACTATACTCCCGAATTCTCTTGGTAGCTTTTTCTCCAAAAGGGATTCCGTGATCCTCTAGAAGAAGAAAGGTATATTTCTGTGAGTGGAATGCACATGTCACAAAGCAGCTCCTCAGAAAACTTCTCTCAAGTTTCTATCTGAAGGTTTCCTTTCTCTCCACAAGCATCAAAGCCCTCCAGAATATCCCTTCGCAGACTAAGCAAAAACAGTGTTATGATACAGCTCAATGAAAAGAGAAACTTAACTGTGTGAGCGGAATTCACGTGACACAGAGCAGTTTCACAGAAAGCTTCCTTACGGTTTCTCTCTGATGTTATTTTTTTTTTTCAGGATATTCTAAAGAACGTTTCCAAATGTCCTTTCTCAGATTCCACAGAAGCAGTGATTTCAAACTGCTCAATCCAGAGAATGATTTAACACTATGAGATGAATACAAACATCACAAAAGTGTTGCACAGAAAACTTCTCTCTGATTTTCGATGGAGGACATTTTCATGCCTCACAAAGGGCTCCTGAAGCCACTTACTATCACTTCACAGAACCCTCAAAGATCGAATTCAAACTGGGAAATATAGAGAATGCTTTAACGCTGTGAAAAGAATGGAAATGTCAGAGAGCAGTTTCTTCGAGTGCTTCTTTCTGTTTTTTAGTGCACGTCATATCACTTTTTGCCATAGTCTTCAGTATGCTCTGAATATCATTCTTTTGGATTAGAGGAACAGCGTTCAAGCTGTGCCTTATGAGAAGAAAGTTGTTTCTACGTGAGTGGAATGCTCACATCGCCAAGCAGTTTCTCAGAAAGCGTCTCTCCAGTTTTTATCTGAATATATTTGCTATTTCACCATAGGCCCGAATGCGATCCGAAATATCCCTTCGCGGATCCATCCACGAGGAAGTTTCCAAGCTGCGTAATGTAACGAAAGCTTCATCTCTGTGAGATGAATACATATAGCAAAAAGCAGATTCACAGAAAGCTTCTTTCCAGTTTTTATCATAAGATATTTCCCATGTCACCATAGTCCAGAATGTGTTCCCGAAGGTACCTTCATGGATCTGTCCATGACAGTCTCCAAGCTGTGTAAGGTAAAGAAAGCTTTATCTATGTGAGATGATTTTACATATCACAGAGTAGTTTCCTAGAAAGCTTTTTTCCAGTTTTTGTCTGAGGCTATTTCCGTTTTCACCATCGGCATCAACATGTTTCCGAATATCACTTTGTACCTGTTTCTCCAAAGGGGTTTCCCCGATGCTGTATGAGAGGAGAGGTATAACACTGTGACTGGAAAGCACAAGTCACAAAGCAGTTCCTCGGAAAGTTTCTCTCCAGTTTCGGCTGATCATATTTCTTTTTTCACTGTAAGCCTCAAAGTGCTCCGGAATAACCCATCACACGCTAAACATACACATTGCTAGAAAACTGCTCAATGAAATGTGAGGCTTAACTGAGCAAGAGGAATTAAGATGACACAGTGCAGTTTCACAGAAAGGTTCCTTCTGGATTTATCTGAGGATATTTCTTTCTCCATATTCTAAGGATTGTTCCCAAATATCCTTCTTCAGATTCCACAAAAACAGTGAATTCAAACTGCTCAATCCAAAGAATGGTTTGATTCTATGAGACGAACACACACATCGCAAAGCAGTTGCTCAGAAGGTTTCTCTGCAGGTTTCAATGGAAGACATTTCCTCGCTCACCACAAGCCTCCGGGCAACACTAAAAATCCCTTCACAGATTCTTTAAAGGCAGAGTTTCAAAACTTGTTAACATAGAGTAAGCACTAACTCTGTGACGAGAATGCACATATCAGAGAGCAGATTCTTGGAACGTTTCTTCCTCGATTTTATTTCAGTATGTTTCACTATTCCTCATAGTCCTCAATGCGTTCTGAAATATCACTTTTTCAGTTTCACAGGAATAGTGTTCAAACGCTGCCTTGAGAGAAAAGAGGTATAACTCCCTTTGTGGAATGCATACATCACAAAGTAGTTTCTCAGAAAGCTTCTATTGAGTTTTTATCTGAAGATATCTCCTCTTTCACCGTAGGCCTGAATGTGCTCCCGAATGTCCCTTCACGGTTCTGTGCATGACGGAGTTTCCAAACTGCATAATATAATTAAATTTTTAAGTATGTGAGATGAATAAATATATCTAACACAAAGCAGTTTCACAGTAATCTTCTTTGCAGTTTTTGTCTGAGGATATTTCCTTTTTCACCATAGTCAACTCCCGAATATCTCTTGGTAGCTTTTTCTCCAAAGGGATTCCAGAATCTTCTAGGAGAAGAAAGGTATATTTCTGTGAGTGGAATGCACATGTCAGAAAGCAGGTCCTCAGAAAGCTTCTCCCCAGTTTCTATCTGAAGACGTTTCCCTTCTCACCATAAGCCTAAAAGCCCTCCAGAATATCCCTTCGCAGACTAAACAAAAACAGTGTTTTGATATAGCTCAATGAAAAGAGAAGATTAATTGTGTGAGCAGAATTCAGGTGACACAGAGCAGTTTCACAGAAAGCTTCCTTCTGATTTCTTTCTGAGGTAATGTCCTTTTCAGGATATTCTAAAGAGCATTTCCAAATGTCCTTTCTCAGATTCCACCAAAAGAGTGATTTCAAAGTGCTCAAACCAAAGAATGATTGAACTCTATGACATCAATACAAACATCCCAAAAGAGTGTGCAGAAAGCTTCTCTCCGATTTTCTATTTAAGACATTTTCTTGCCTCACACAGGCCTCCGGTTGCCACCTACTATCCCGTCTCAGAAACCTCAAAGACCGACTTTCAAACAGGGAAATGTAGAGTAAGCTTTAATCCTGTGAAAAGAATGGACATGTCAGAGAGTAGTTTCTTCTAGTGCTTCCTTCTGTTTTTTATTGGACGACATTTCACTTTTTACCATAGTCTTCAATGTGCTCTGACCATCACTCTTTGGTTTCACTGGAGCAGTGTTCAAACTGTGCCTTATAAGAAGAAAGTTATAACTCCCTGAGTGGAATGCACACATCACAAAGCAGTTTCTCAGAAAGTTTCCCTCCAGTTTTCATATGACTATATTTCTGTATTTGTTATTTCACCATAGGCCTGAATGTGATCCCAAATATCCCTTCATGGATCCATCCACTAGGGAGTTTCCTAATTGCGTAATGTAAAGAAAGCTTCAAATATGTGAGATGAACAAATATAGCACAAAGCAGATTCACAAAAAGCTTCTTTCCAGTTTTTATGTGAAGATATTTCCTTTTTCACCATAGTCCTTAATGTGCTCCTGAAGGTCCCTTCATAGATCCCCCCATGACAGATTCCAAGCTGTGTAATGTAAAGAAAGTTTTATCTATGTGAAATGATTTCACATATCACAGAGTACTTTCCCAGAAAGCTTTTTCCCAGCTTTTGTCTGAGGCTATTTCCCTTTTCACCATCGGCATCAAAATGCTACCGAATATCACTTGGTATCTGTTTCTCCAAAAGGGTTTCCCCGACGCTGTATGAGAAGACAGGTATAACACTTTTACTGGAATGCACAAGTCACAAAGCGGTTCCTCAGAAAGCTTCTCTCCAGTTTCGATCTGAACATATTTTTTTTTTCACCATTAGCCTCACAGTACTCCCAAATATCCCATCACACACTAAATATACACAGGGCTCGAAAACTGCTCAATGAAAAGAGAGGCTTATCTGAGTGAGAGGAATTAAGACGACACAGAGCAGTTTCACAGAAAACTTCCTTCTGGATTTTACCTGAGGATATTTCTTTCTCCATATTCTAAGGATTGTTCCCAAATGTCCTTCCTCAGATTCCATAAAAAAAGTGATTTCAAGCTGCTCAATCCAAAGACTGGTTTAACTCTAAGAGACGAATACACACATTGCAAAGCAGTTGCTCAGAACGTTTCTCTGCACGTTTCTTCGGAAGACGTTTCCTCACTCACCACAAGTCTCCAGGCGTCGCAAATATCCCTTCACAGATTCTTCAAAGACAGAGTTTCGAAAGTGGACAACATAGATAAAGCATTAACTGTGTGAAGTGAATGCACATATCAGAGAGCACATTCTTGTAATGCTTCTTCCTCGATTTTATTTCAGTATATTTCACTACTCGCCATAGTCTTCAATGCATTCCGAAATATCACCTTTTTGGTTTCACAGGAACAGTGTTCAAACACTGCCTTGTGAGAAAACAGGTATAACTTACTGAGTGGAATGTATACATCACAAAGCAGTTTCTCAGAAAGCTTCTATCCATTTTTTATCTGAAGATATCTCCTCTTTCACCATTGCCCTAAATATGCTCCCTAATGACCATTCATTTATCTGTGCATGACGGTGTTTCCAAACTGCGTAATATAACTGAAACTTTAAGTATGCAAGATGAATAAATATATCTAACCCAAAGCAGTTGCACAGAAATCTTCTTTCCAGTTTTTGTCTGAAGATATTTCCTTTTTCACCATAGTTGTCATTGTACTCTCAAATATCTCTTGGTAGCTTTTTCTCCAAAAGAGATTATGGAATCCTCTAGGAGAAGAAAGGTATATTTCTGTGAGTGTAATGCATACATGACAAAGCAGCTCCTCAGAGAGCTTCTTTCCAGTTTCTATCTGAATTTGTTTCCTATCCCACCATAAGCCTCAAAGCACTCCCGAATATCCCTTTGCAGACTAAACAAAAACAGTGTTATGATACAGCACAATGAAAAGGGAAGCTTACCTGTGTGAGCGGAATTCACCTGACACAGAGTAGTTTCACAGAAAGCTTCCTTGTGGTTTCTCTCTGAGGTTATTTCTTTTTCAGGATATTCTAAAAAGCATTTCCAAATGCCCTTTCTCAGATTCCACAGAAACGAAGATTTCAAACTGTTCAATCCAAAGAATGTTTTAACTCTGTGAGATGAATAGAAACATGTCAAAAGAGTTGTGCAGAAAGCTTCTCTCCAATTTTCAATGAAAGACATTTCATTTCCTCACACAGGCCTCTGGTTTCCACTTACGATACCTTGGCACAATCCTCTAACACTGACTTTCAAACTGTGAAATATAGAGTAAGCTTTAACCCTGTGAAAAGAATGGATGTGTCAATGAGTCGTTTTTTGGAGTGCTTCTTTCTGTTTGTTATTGGACGATATTTCACTTTTTGCCATAATCTTCAATGTGCTCTGAATATTAGTCTTTTGGTTTTACAGGAACAGTGTTCAAACTGTGCCTTATGAGAAGAAAGTTATAACTCCCTGAGTGGAATGGACACGACACGGAGCAGTTTCTCAGAAAACTTCTCTCCAGTTTTTATTTGACTATATTTCCTATTTTACCAGAGGCCTGAAGGTGATCCCAAATATCCCTTCGCAGATCCGTCCGCGAGGGAGGTTCCAAGCTGTGTCATGTAAAGAAAGCTTCACCTATGTGAGATGAATAAACATAGCAAAAAGCAGATTCACAGAAAGCTTCTTTTCACTTTTTAGCTGAAGATATTTCCTTTTTCAGCATAGTCTAGAATGTGCTCCCGAAGGTCCCTTTGTGGTTCCGTCCATGACAGTTTCCAAGCTGTGTAATGTAAAGAAAGCTTTATCGACGTGAGATGATTGCACACATCAAAGAGTAGTTTCCTAGAAAGCTTCTTTCCAGCTTTTGTCTGAGGCTATTTCCCTTTTCGCCATCGGCATAAACATGCTTCCGAATATCACTTGGTACCTGTTTCTCCAAAAGGGTTTCCCCGATGCTGTATTGGAAGAGAGGTATAACACTGTGATTGGAATGCACACGTCACAAAGCAGTTCCTCGGAAAGCTTCTCCCCAGTTTCTGTCGGATCATATTTCCTTTTTCACTGTAAGCCTCAAAGTGCTCCAGAATACCTCTTCACATGCTAAACATATACATTGCTAGAAAACTGCTCAATGAAAAGGGAGGCTTAACTGAGCCAGAGGAATTAAGATGACACATAGCAGTTTCACAGAAAGGTTCCTTCTGGATTTTATGTGAGGATATTTCTTTCTCCATATTCTAAGGATCGTTCTTAAATGTTCTTCCTCAGATTCCACAAAAACAGTGATTTCCAGCTGCTCAATCCAAAGAATGGTTTGAGTCTATGAGATAAATACACACATCACAAAGCAGTTGCTCAGAACGTTTCTCTGCATGTTTCATCAGAAGGCATTTCCTCCCTCACCACAAGCCTCTGGGCGACACTAAATATCCCTTCACAGATTCTTTAAAGACAGAGTTTCAAAACTGGTCAACATAGAGCAAGCACTAACTCAGTGAAATGAATGCACGTATCAGAGAGCAGATTCTTAGAACGCTCCTTCCTCGATTTTATTTCAGTATGTTTCACTATTCCCCATAGTCCTCAATGCATTCCGAAATATAACATTTTCAGTTTCACAGGAACATTGTTCAAACGCTGCCTTGTGAGGAAAGAGGTATAACAGCCTGAGTGGAAAGCATACATCACAAAGTAGTTTCTCAGAAAGCTTCCATCCAGTTTTTATCTGAAGATATCACCTTTTTCACCGTAGGCCTGAATGTGCTGCTGAATGTCCCTTCGTGGTTCTGTGTGTGATGGAGTTACCAAATTGCAAAATATAATTAAAGTTTTAAGTATGCGAGATGAATGAATATATTTAACACAAAACAGTTTCACAGAAATCTTCTTTCCAGTTTTTTTCTGAGGCTATTTCCCTGTTCACCATCAGCAACAATATGCTTCCGAATACCACTTCATACCTGTTTCTCCAAAACGGTTTCCCCGACACTGTATGAGAAGAGAGGTATAACACTGTGACTGGTATGCACTGGTCACAAAGGTTCTAGGAAAGCTTCTCTCCAGTGTCAGTCTGAACATATGTCCTATTTCACCGTTAGCCTCAAAGTGCTCCCGAATATCTCATCACACGCTAAACATACATAGGGCTACGAAACTGCTCAATGAAAAGAGAGGCTTATCAGAGAGGAATTAAGATGACACAGAGCATTTTCACAGCAAGGGTCCTTCTGGATTTTATCTGAGTATATTTCTTTGTCCATATTCTGAGGATCGTTCCCAAATGTCCTTCCTCAGTTTTCACAAAAACAGTGATTTCAAGCTGCTTCATCCAAAGAATGGTTTAACTCTATGAGTCAAATACACACATCACAAAACAGTTGCTCAGAACGTTTCTTGGCTGGTTTCATCGGAAGATGTTTCCTCGCTCACCACAAGCCTGCAGATGTCCCTAAATATCCCTTCACAGATTTTTAAAGACAGAGTTTCAAAACTGGGCAACATAACGTAAGCATTAACTCCCTGCAGTGAATGCACATATCAGAGAACAGATTCTTGGAATGCTTCTTCCTCGATTTCATTTCAGTATATTTCACTATTCGCCATAGTCCTCCATGCTTTCCGAATTGTCACTTTTTCGGTTTCACAGGAACAGTGTTCAAACACTGCCTTGTGAGAAAAGAGGTATAACTCTGAGTGGAATTCATACATCACAAAGTAGCTTCTCAGAAAGGTTTCTATCCAGTTTTTATCGGAAGATATCTCCTCTTTCACCGTAGGCCTGAATGTTCTCATAAACTTCCCTTCACAAATATGTGCATGATGGAGTTTCCAAACTGCATAATATAATTCATGTTTTAACTATGCGAAATGAATAAATATATCTAACACAAAGCAGTTTCACAGAAATCTTCTTTCCAGTGTTTGTCTGAGGATATTTTCTTTTTCTCCATAGTTGTCACTATACTCCCGAATATCTCTTGGCAGATTTTTTCTCCAAAACGAATTCCAGAATCCTCTAGGAGAAGAAAGGTATATTTCTGTGATTGGAAAGCACACGTCACAAAGCAGTTCCACAGGAAGCTTCTCTCCAGTTTCTATCTGAAGATGCTTCCTTTCTCTCCATAAGTCTCAAAGCCCCCCAGAATATACTTTCAGAGACTAAACAAAAACAGTGTTATGATACAGTTCAATGAAAAGAGACACTTAACTGTGTGAGTGGATTTGATGTGACACAGATCAGATAAAGAACGCTTCCTTCTGGCTTCTCTCTGAGGTTATTTTATTTTCAGGATATTCTAAAGAGCATTTCCAAATGTGCTTTCTCAGATTCCACAGAAACAGTGATTTCAAACTGCTCAATCCAGAGAAAGATTTAACGCTATGAGATGAATACCAGCATTACAAAAGGGTTGCGCAGAAAGCTTCTCTCCGATTTTCGATGGAAGACATTTCCTTGCCTTACACAGGCCTCCAGTAACCACTTGCTAACCCTTCACAGAACCCTCAAAGATCGACTTTCATTTTTCATCATAGTCCAGAATGTGCTCCCGAAGGTCCCTTCGCAGATCCGTCCATGACAGTTTCCCAGCTGTGTAATATAAAGAAAGCTTTATCTATGTGAGATGATTGCACATATCACAGAGGATTTTCCTAGAAAGCTTTTTTCCAGGTTTTGTCTGAGGCTATTTCCCTTTTCACCATCGGCATCAACATGCTCCCGAATGTCACTTGGTACCTGTTTCTCCAAAAGGGATTCCCCGACGCTGTATGAGAAGAGAGGTATAACACTGTGACTGGAATGCACACGTCACAAACAGTTCCTCGGAAAGCTTCTGTCCAGTTTCTGTCTGATCGTATTTCCTGTTTCACCGTGAGCCTCAAAGTGCTCCTGAGTATCCCATCACATGCTAAACATACACAGGGTTAGAAAACTGCTCAATGAAAAGAGAGGCTTAACTGAGTGAGAGGAATTAAGACGACACAGAGCAGTTTCACAGAAAGCTTTCCTCTGGATTCTACCTGAGGATATTTCTTTCTCCATATTCTAAGGATCGTTCCCAAATGTCGTTCCTCAGATTCCACAAAAAGTGATTTCAAGCTGCTCAATCCAAAGAATGGCTTAACTCTAGGAGACGAATAAACACATCACAAAGCAGTTGTTCAAAACGTCTCTCTGCAGGTTTCATGGGAAGACGTTTCCTCACTCAGCACAAGCCTCCGGGCATCACTAAATATCCCTTCACAGATTCTTCAAAGACAGAGTTTCGAAACTGAGCAACATAGAGTAAGCATTAACTCTGTGAATTGAATGCAGATATCAGAGAGCAGATTCTTGGAACGCTTCCTCCTAGATTATATTTCAGTATATTTCACTATTCTCCATAGTCCTCTATGTGCCCAGAATATCACTTTTTCGGTTTCACAGGAACGATGTTCAAACACTGCTTTATGAGAAAAGAGGTATACCTCCCTGAGTGGAATGCATACACCACAAATAGATTCTCAGAAAGCATCTATCCAGTTTTTATATGAAGATATCTCCTCTTTCGCCATAGGCCTGAATGTGCTCCTGAATATCCCTTTGCAGATCCGTTCAGGATGGAGTTTTGAAACTGCATAATATAAGAAAATTTTTACTATTCGAGATGAATAAGTATATTTAACACAAAGCAGTTTAACAGAAATCTTCTTTCCAGTTGTAGTCCGACGATATTTCCTTTTTCATCATATCCGTCCATATACTCCCGAATGTCTCTTGGTAGCTTTTTCTCCAAAAGGGATTCCGGAATTTTCTAGGAAAAGAAAGGTATATTTCTGTGAGTGGAATGCACACGTCACAAAGCAGCCTCTCAGAAAGCTTCTCTACAGTTTCTATCTGAAGACGTTTCTTTTCTCACCGTAAGCCTCAAAAACAGTGTCATGATACAGCTCAATGAAAAGAGAAGCTTAACTTTGTGAGCGGAATTCACGTGACACAGAGCAGTTTCACAGGAAGCTTCCTTCTGGTTTGTCTCTGAGGTTATTTTTTTTCAGGATATTCGAAAGAGCGTTTCCAAATGTGCTTTCTCAGCTTCCACAGAAACAGTGATTTCAAACTGCTCAATCTGAAGAATGATTTAACTGTATGAGATAAAAACAAACTTCACAAAAGTGTTGCACAGAAAGCTTTTCTCCGACTTTCGATGGAAGATATTTCCTTGCCTCACACAGGCCTCTGGTCGCCACTTACTATCCCTTCGCAGAATCCTGAAAGAACGACTTTCAAACTGGGAAATGTAGAGAAAGCTTTAACCCTGTGAAAAGAATGGACATCTTAGAGAGCAGTTTCTTTGAGTGCTTTTTTCTGTTTTTTATTGGACGACATTTCACTTTTTGCCACAGTCTTCAATGTGTTCTGAATATCACTCTTTTGGTTTTACAGAAGCAGTGTTCAAAGTCTGCCTTATGAGAAGAAAGTCATAACTCCCTGAGTGGAATGCACACATCACCAAGCAGTTTCTCAGAAATCTTCCCTCCAGTTTTTATCTGACTATGTTTGCTATTTAACCATAGGCAAGAATGTGATTCCAAATATCCCTTCATGGATCCATCTATGAGGAAATTTCTAAGCTGTGTAATATAAAGATAGCTTCATCTATGTGAGTTGAATAAACATAGTGAAAAATAGATTCACAGAAAGCTTCTTACCAGTTTTTATCTGAAGATATTTCCTTTTACACCCTAGTCCTGAATGTGCTCCCGAAGGTCCCTTTGTGGATCCGTCCTTGACAGGTTCCAAGCTGCTTAAAGTAAAGAAGGTTTTATCTATTTGAGAGGATTACACATATAACTGAGTACTTTCCTTTAAAGGTTCTTTCGAGTTTTTCTCAGAGGCTATCTCCCTTTTCACCATCGGCATCAACATGCTTCCAAATATCATTTGGTACCTGTGTCTCCCAAATGGTTTCCCTGACGCTGTAAGAGAAGAGAGGTATAACACTGTGAGTGGAATGCACACGTCACAAAACAGTTCCTCGGAAAACTCTCCAGTTTTGGTCTCAACATATTTCGTTTTTCAGTGTAAGCCTCAAAGAGCTCCTGAATATCCAATCACATGCTAAACATATGCAGTGTTAGAAAACTGCGCAATGAAAAGAGAGGCTTAACTGAGTGAAAGGAGTTAAGATGACACAAAGCAGTTTCACAGAAAGCTTCCTTCTGGATTTCACCTGAGAATATTTCTTTCCCCATATTGTAAGGATCGTTCCCAAATGTCTTCCCTCAGATTCCACAAAAACAGTGATTTCAAGCTGCTCAATCCAAAGAATGGTTTAACTCTATCAGACGAAAATACACATCACAAAGCAATTGCTCAGAATTTTTGTCTGCAGGTTTCAACGGAAGACGTTTCCTCACTCACCACAAGCCTCCAGGCATCACTAAATATCCCTTCACAGAATCTTCAAAGACAGAGTTTCCAAACTGTGCAAAATAGAGTAAGAATCAACTCTGTGATGTGAATGCACATATCAGACATCAGAATCTTGTAACACTTCTTCGTCGATTTTATTTCAGTATATTTCACTATTCGCCATAGTCCTCGATGCGTTCCAAAATAGCACTTTTTCTGTTACACAGGAATAGTGTTCAAACACTGCCTTGTGAGAAAAGAGGTCTAACTCCCTGAGTGGAATGCGTACATCACAAAGCAGTTTCTCAGAAAGCTTCTATCCAGTTTTTATCTGAAGATATCTCCTCTTTCACCGTAAGCCTGATTGTGCTCCTTCCGCGGATCTGTGCATGACGGATTTTCCAAACTGCGTAATATAATTAAAGTTTTAACTATGTGAGATGAATAAATATATCTCACACAAAGCAATTTCACAGAAATCTTCTTTCCAGTTTTTGTCTGAGCATATTTCCTTTTTCACCATATTTGTCACTATACTCCTGAATATATCTTGGTAGCTTTTTCTCCAAAAGGGATTCCGAAATCCTCTAGGAGAAGAAAGGTATATTTCTGTGAGTAGAATGCACACGTAACAAAGCAGACCCTCAGAAAGCTTCTCTCCAGTTTCTATCTGAAGACGTTTCCTTTCTAACCGTAAGCCTCAAAGCCCTCCAGAGTATCCCTTCGCAGACTCAACAAAAACAGTGTTATTATATAGATCAATGAAAAGAGAACTTTAACTGTGTGAGCGGAATTCACGTGACACACAGCAGTTTCACAGAAAGCTTCCTTCTGGTTTCTCTCTGAGGTTATTTCTTTTTCAGGATATTCTAAAGAGCGTTTCCAAATGTCCTTTCTCAGATTGCACAGAAGCAGCGATTCCAAACTGCTTAATCGAAAAAATGATTTAACTCTATGAGATAGATACAAACATCATAAAAGAGTTGCACAGAAATCTTCTCTCCAATTTTCGATGGAAGACATTTCCTTGCTCGACACAGGCCTCTGGTCGCCACTTATTATCCCTTTGCAGAACCCTCAAAGACCGACCTTCAATCTCGGAAAAGTAGAGTAAGTTTTAACCCTGTGAAAAGAATGAACATGTCAGAGAGCAGTTTCTTTGAGTACTTCTTTCTGTTTTTTATTGGACGACATTTCACTTTTTGCCATAGTCTTCAGTGTTCTCCAAATATCACTCTTTTGGTTATACAGGAACCGTGTTGAAACTCTGCCTTATGTGAAGAAAGTTATAACTCTCTGAGTGGAATGCACGCATCACCAAGCAGTTTCTCAGAAAGATTCTCTGCAGTTTTCAACTGACTATATGTCCTATTTCACCTTAGGCCTGAATGTAATTCCAAATATCCCTTTGCAAATCCATCCACGTGGGAGCTTCCAAGCTGACATAATGTAAAGGAAACGTCATCACTGTGAGATGAATAAACAGCAAAAAGCAGATTGAGAGAAAGCTTCTTTCCAATTTTTTTCTGAAGATATTTCCTTTTTCACCATAGTCCTGAATGTGCTCCCGAATTTCCCTTAGTGGATCCGTCCAAGACAGTTTCCAAGCTGCGTAATGCAAAGAAAGCTTTATCTATGTGAGATGATTACACATAACAGAGTAGTTTCCTAGAAAGCTTCTTTCCAGGTTTTGTCTGAGGCTATTTCCTTTTTCACCATCGGCATCAACATGCACCCAAATATCACTTGGTTCCTGTTTCTGCAAATGGATTTCCAAGATGCTCTATGAGAAGAGAGGCATAACACTGTGACTGGAATGCACACGTCACAAAGCAGTTCCTCGGAAAGCTTCTGTCCAGTTTCGGTCTGAACATATTTCCTTTCTCACCATTAACCTCATTGTGCTCCCGCATATTGCACCACATGCTAAGCATACACAGGGCTAGAAAACTTCTCAATGAAAACTGAGGCTCATCTGACTGAGACAAATTAAGATGACACAGAGCAGTTTTACAGAAAACTTCCTTCTGGATTTTACCTGAGGACATTTCTTTCTCCATATTCTAAGGGTTGTTCAGAATGTCCTTCCTCAGATTCCAAAGAAACAGTGATTTCACGCTGCTCAATCCAAAGAATGGTTTAACACTATGAGATGAATACACACACCGCAAAGCAGTTGCTCAGAACGTTTCTCTGCAGGTTTCATCGTGACATGTTTCCTTGCTCA
>NW_012119121.1:369588-374416 GCF_000951035.1 Colobus angolensis palliatus
AAATGTAGGATAAACTTTAACCCTTTGAAAAGAATGGACATGTCAGAGAGCAGTTTCTTCGAGTGTTTCTTTCTGTTTTTTATTGGACGCCATTTCACTTTTTGCTGTAGTCTTCAATATGCTCCGAATATAACTCTTTTGGTTACACAGGAACAGTGTTCAAACTATGCCTTATGAGAAGAAAGTTATAATGCCCTGAATGGAAGGCACACATCACCAAGAAGTTTCTAGGAGAGCTTCTCTCCAGTTGTTATCTGACTATATGTGCTATTTCACCATAGGCCCGAATTTGATCCCAATTATCTCTTCGCGGATCCATCCGTGAGGGAGTTTAGAAGGTACGTAATGTAAAGAAAGCTTCATGTATGTGAGATGAATAAACATAGAAAAAGCAGATTCACAGAAAGCTTCTTTGCAGTTTTTTTCTCAACATATTTCCTTTTTCACCATAGTTCTGAATGTGCTCCCGAATTTCCCTTAGTGGATCCGTCCAAGACAGTTTCCAAGCTGCATAATGTAAAGAAAGCTTTATGTATGTGAGATGATTGCACATATAACAGCGTAGTTTCCCAGTAAGCTTCTTTCCAGTTTTTGTCTGAAGCTATTTCCCTTTTCCCCATTGGCATAAACATGGTCCCGAATATCACTTGGTGCCTGTTTCAACAAAAGGGTTTACCCGATGCTATATGAGAAGAGAGGTATAACACTGTGAGTGGAATGCACATGTCACAAAGCATTTCCTTGGAAAGCTACTCTCCAGTTTCGGTCTGAACATATGAACTTTTTCACGGTTAGCCTCAAAGTGCTCCCGAATATCCCACCACATGCTAATCATACAGAGAGCTAGAAAACTGCTCAATGAAAAGTTAGGCTTATCTGAGTGAGTGGAATTAAGATGACACAGAACAGTTTCACAGACTGATTCCTTCTGGATTTTAACTGAGGATATTTCTTTCTCCATATTCTAAGGATCGTTCCCTAATATCCTTCCTCAGATTCCACGAAAACAGTGTTTTCAAGCTGCTCAATCCAAAGAATGGTTTAACCCAAGGAGACGAATACACACATCACAAAGCAGTTGCTCAGAATGTTTCTCTCCAGGTTTCATCGGAAGACGTTTCCTCGCTCACCACAAGCCTCTGGGCATCACTAAATATCCCTTCACAGCTTCTTCAAAGACAGGGTTTCGAAACTGGGCAAAATAGAGTACTCATTAACCCTATGAAGTGAATGCACATATCAGAGAGCAGATTCTTTTAACGCTTCTTCCTCGATTTTATTTCAGTACATTTCACTATTTGCCATAGTCCTCAATGCGTCTTGAAATATCACTTTTTAGGTTTCACAGGAACAGTGTTCAAACTGCCTTGTGAGAAAAGGGGTATAACTCCCGGAGTGGAATGCATAAATCAAAAAGTTGTTTCCCAGAAAGCTTCTATCCAGTTTTTATCTGAAGATATCTCCTCTTTCACCATAGGCCTGAATGTGCTCCCGAATGTCCCTTTGTGGATCCGTTCATGACAGAGTTCCCAAACTGCGTAATATATGAAAAGTTTTAACTATGCAAGATGAATAAGTATATCTAACATAAAGCAGTTTCCCAGAAATCTTCTTTCCAGTTTTTGTCTGAGGATATTTCCGTTTTAACCATATCTGTCCCTAGACTCCCGAATGTCTCTTGGTAGCTTTTTCTCCAAAAGGAATTTCGGAATCCTCTATGATAAGAAAAGTATATTTCTGTGAGTGGAATGCACATGTCACAAGGCAGCTCCACAGCAAGCTTCTCTCCAGTTTCTGTCTAAAGATGTTTCCTTTCTCACCGTAATCCTTGAAGTGCTCCAGAATATCTCTTCCCAGAATAAACAATAACAGTGTTATGATACTGATCAATGAATAGAGAAGCTTAACTGTGTGAGCGGAATTCACGTGACACAACTAGTTTCACAGAAAATTTCCTTCTGGATTCTCTCTGATATTATTTCTCTTTCAGGGTATTCTAAAGAGCGTTTCCAAGTGTTCTTTCTCAGATTCCACAGAAGCAGTGATTTCAAACTGCTCAATCCAAAGAATGATTGAACTCGCTGAGATTAATGCAAACATCAAAAGACATTGCCCAGAAAACTTCTCTCCAATTTTCCATGGAAGATATTTCCTTGCCTCACTCAGTCCTCCGGTTACCAATTACAATCCCTTCAGAGAATACTCAAAGACAGACTTTCAATCTGGGAAATGTAGAGTAAGATTTAACCCAGTGAAAAAAATGGACATGTCAGAAAGCAGTTTCTTCGAGTGCTTATTACTGTTTTTTATTGGACGACATTTCACATTTTGCCATAGTCTTCAAAGTGCTCTGAATATCATTCTTTTGGTTTTACAGGCATAGTGTTCAAACTTTGCCTTGTGAGAAGAAAATTATAACTTCCTGAGTGGAATGCACACATCACCGAGCAGTTTCTCAGAAAGCTTCTCTCCAGTTTTTATCTGACTATGTTTGCTATTTCGCCATAGGCAAGAATGTGATTTCAAGTATCCCTTCATGGATCCATCTACGAGGGAGTTTCAAAGCTGTGTAACATAAAGAAGGCTTCAACTATGTGAGTTGAATAAACATAGCAAAAAGCAGATTCACAGAAAGCTTCTTACCAGACTTTATCTGAAGATATTTACTTTTACACCCTAGTCTGGAATGTGCTACCGAAAGTCCCTTCATGGATCCGTCCATGAAGGTTTCCAAGCTGCGTAATGTAAAGAAAATTTTATCTATTTGAGAGGATTACACATATCACTGAGTAGTTTCCTAGAAAGGTTCTTTCCAGTTTTTCTCCGAGGCTATTTCCCTTTTCACCATTGGCATCAACATGCTCCTGAATATTACTGGGTACCTGTTTCTCCAAAAGGGTTTCCCTGATGCTGTATGAGAAGAGAGGTATAACACTGTGAGTGGAATGCACACGTCACAAAGCAGTTCCTTGGAAAACTTCTCTCCAGTTTCGTTCTTTACATATTTCCTTTTTCACCGTAAGCCTCAAGGGTGCCCGAATATCCAATCACATGCTAAACATACACAGGGTTAGAAAACTGAGCATTGACAAGAGAGGCTTAACTCAGTGAGAGGAATTAAGACGACACAGAGCAGTTTCACAGAAAGCTTCCTTCTGGATTTTACCTGAGGATATTTCTTTCTCCATATTCTAAGGATCTTTCCCAAATGTCCTTCCTCAGATTTCTCAAAAACGGTGATTTCAAGCTGCTCAATCCAAAGAATGGTTTAACTCTAGGAGACGAGTACACACATCATGAAGCAGTTGCTCAGAACATTTCTCTGCAGGTTTCATCGGAAGGCATTTCCTCTCTCACCACAAGCCTCCAGGTGTCACTAAATATCCCCTGACAGATTCTTCAAATATAGAGTTTCAAAACTGAGCAACATAGAGTAAGCATTAGCGCTGTGAAGTGAATGCACATATCAGAGAGCAGATTCTTGGAATGCTTCTTCCTCGATTTTATTTCAGCATATTTCACTATTCGCCATAGTCCTCGATGCATTCTGAAATATCACTTTTTTGGTTTCACAGGAACAGTGTTCAAACACTGCCTTGTGAGAAAACTGGTATAACTCCCTGAGTGGAATGCATACATCACAAAATAGTTTCTCAGAAAGGTCCTATCCCATTTTTATCTGAAGATATCTGCTCTTTCACCATAAGCCTGAATGTGCTCCTGAATGTTCCTACACGGATGCGTGCATGAAGGTATTTCCAAAGAGCACAATAAAAGAAACTTTCTAAATCTGTGAGATTAGTAAATATTTATAACACAAAGCAGTTTCACAGAAATCTTCTTTCCACTTTTTGTTTGAGGATATGTCCTTCTTCACCAGAGCTGTCCCTATACTCTCGAATGTCTCTTGGTAGCTTTTTCTCCAAAAGGGATTCAGGAATCCTCTAGGAAAAGAAAGCTATATTTCTGTTAGTGGAATGCACACGTCACAAAGCAGCTCCTCAGAAAGCTTCTCTCCAGTTTCTATCTGAAGATGTTTTTCTTTCTCACCATAAGCCTCAAAGCCCTCCACAATATCCCATCGCAGACAAAACAAAAACAGTGTTAGGATACAGCTCAATGAAAATAGAAGCTTAACTGTGTGAACAGAATTCACGTTACACAGAGCAGTTTCACAGAATGTTTCCTTCTGGTTTCTCTCTGAGGTTATTTCTTTTTCAGGATATTCTAAATAGCATTTACAAATGTCCTTTTTCAGGTTATACAGAAACAATGATTTCAAACTGCTCATTCCAAAGAATCATTTAACCCTGTGAGATGAATACAAACATCACAAAAGAGTTGCACAGAAAGCTTCTCTCCAATTTTCGATGTAGGACATTTACTTGCAAGACACAGGCCTCTGGTTGCCACTTAATATCCCTTCCTAGAATCCTCAAAGACCAACTTTCAAGCAGGGAAATGTAGAGTAAGGTTTAACCCTGTGAAAGTAATGGACATTTGAGAGGAGTTTCTTCGAGTGCTTCTTTCTGTTTTTTATTGGACGCCATTTCACTTTTTGCCATGGTCTTCAAAGTGCTCCAAATATCACTCTTTTGGTTTCACAGAAACAGTGTTCAAACTATGCGTTATGAGAAGAAAGTTACATCTCCCTGAATGGAATGCACACATCACCAAGCTGTTTCTCAGAAAGCTTCTCTACAGTTTTTATCTGACTATATTTCCTCCTTCAACATAGGCTGAATGTGATCCCAAATATCCCTTTGCAGATCCATCCACGAAGGTGTTTCCAATCTGCGTAATGTAAAGAAAGCTTCCTCAATGTGAG
>NW_012119121.1:374466-375287 GCF_000951035.1 Colobus angolensis palliatus
ATCCAAAGAATGGTTTAACACTATGAGATGAATACACACACCGCAAAGCAGTTGCTCAGAACGTTTCTCTGCAGGTTTCATTGGAAGACGTTTCCTCACTCACCACAAGCCTCCAGGCATCACTAAACATCCCTTCAGAGATTCTTCAAGGACAGAGTTTCGAAATTGGGCAACATAGAGTAGGCATTAACTCCCTGACATGAATGCACATATTGGAGAGCAGATTCTTGGAACACTTCTTCCTCGATTTTATTTCAGTATATTTCACTACTCGCCATAGTCCTCAATGCGTTGCGAAATATCACTTTTTCAGGTTCACAGGAACAGTGTTCAAACACTGCCTTGGAGAAAAGAGGTATACCTCCCTGAGAGGAATGCATACATCCCATGGTAGTTTCTCAGAAAGCTTCTATTCAGTTTTAATATGAAGATATCTCCTCTTTCACCATAAGCCAGAATATGCTCCCAAAAATCCCTTGGCGGATCTGTGCATGATGGAATTTCCAAACTGCGTAATATACTTAAAGTTTTAACTATGTGAGATGAATAAATATATATAACACAAAGCAGTTTCAAAGAAATGTTCTTTCCAGATTTTGTCTGAGGATATTTCCTTTTTCACCATAGTTGTCACTATACTCCCGAATATCTCTTGGTAGCTTTTTCTCCAAAATGGATTCTGGAATCCTCTAGGAAAAGAAAGGTATATTTCTGTGAGTGGAATGCACACGTCACAAAGCAACTCCTCAGAAAGCTTCTCTCCAGTTTCTATCTGAAGACTTTTCCTTTCTCACCGTAAGCCTCAAAGCCCTCCAGAATAT
>NW_012119121.1:380957-400258 GCF_000951035.1 Colobus angolensis palliatus
CTTTTTCTCCAAAAGGGATTCAGGAATCCTCTAGGAAAAGAAAGCTATATTTCTGTTAGTGGAATGCACACGTCACAAAGCAGCTCCTCAGAAAGCTTCTCTCCAGTTTCTATCTGAAGATGTTTTTCTTTCTCACCATAAGCCTCAAAGCCCTCCACAATATCCCATCGCAGACAAAACAAAAACAGTGTTAGGATACAGCTCAATGAAAATAGAAGCTTAACTGTGTGAACAGAATTCACGTTACACAGAGCAGTTTCACAGAATGTTTCCTTCTGGTTTCTCTCTGAGGTTATTTCTTTTTCAGGATATTCTAAATAGCATTTACAAATGTCCTTTTTCAGGTTATACAGAAACAATGATTTCAAACTGCTCATTCCAAAGAATCATTTAACCCTGTGAGATGAATACAAACATCACAAAAGAGTTGCACAGAAAGCTTCTCTCCAATTTTCGATGTAGGACATTTACTTGCAAGACACAGGCCTCTGGTTGCCACTTAATATCCCTTCCTAGAATCCTCAAAGACCAACTTTCAAGCAGGGAAATGTAGAGTAAGGTTTAACCCTGTGAAAGTAATGGACATTTGAGAGGAGTTTCTTCGAGTGCTTCTTTCTGTTTTTTATTGGACGCCATTTCACTTTTTGCCATGGTCTTCAAAGTGCTCCAAATATCACTCTTTTGGTTTCACAGAAACAGTGTTCAAACTATGCGTTATGAGAAGAAAGTTACATCTCCCTGAATGGAATGCACACATCACCAAGCTGTTTCTCAGAAAGCTTCTCTACAGTTTTTATCTGACTATATTTCCTCCTTCAACATAGGCTGAATGTGATCCCAAATATCCCTTTGCAGATCCATCCACGAAGGTGTTTCCAATCTGCGTAATGTAAAGAAAGCTTCCTCAATGTGAGATGAATAAACATAGCAAAAAGCAGATTCATGGAAAGCTTCTTTCCAGTTTTTATCTGAAGATATTTCCTTTTTCATCATAGTCCTGAATGTGCTCATGACGGTCCCTTCGTGGATCCGTCCATGCCATTTTCCAAGCTGCGTAATATAAAGAAAGCTTTATCTATGTGAGATGATTACATATATCACAGAGAAGTTTCCTAGAAAGCTTCTTTCCAGTTTTTGTCTGAGGCCATTTCCCTTTTCACCATCGGCATCAACATACTCCCGAATATCACTTGGTACCAGTTTCTCCAAAAGGGTTTCCCCAATGCAGTATGAGAAGAGAGGTAAAACACTGGGACTGGAATGCACACATCACAAACCAGTTCCTCGGAAAGCTTCTCTCCAGTTTCGGTCTAAACATATTTCCTTATTCCCCATAAGGATCAAAGTGCTCCCGAATATCCCATCACACGCTAAACATACACAGGGCTAGAAAACTGCTCAATGAAAAGAGAGGCTTATCTGAGTCAGAGGAATTAAGATGACAAAGATCAGTTTCACAGAAACCTTCCTTCTGGATTTTACCTGAGGATATTTCTTTCTCCATATTCTAAGGATCGTTCCCAAATGTCCTACTGCTGATTTCACAAAAACAGTGAATTCAAGCTGCTCAATCCAAAGAATGGATTAACTCTATGAGAGGAATACACAGATCACAAAACCGTTGCTCAGAACGTTTCTCTGCTGGTTTCATGGGAAGACGTCTCCTCGTTCACCACAAGCCTCCGGGCGTCACTAAATATCCCTTCACAGATCCTTCAAAGACGGGGTTTCAAAACTGGGCAACATAGAGTAAGCGTTAACTCTGTGAAATGAATGCACATGTCAGAGAGCAGATTATTGGAATGCCTCTTCCTCGAATTTAATTAAGAATATTTTAGTGTTTGCCACAGTCCTCAATGCATTCCGAAATATCACTTTTTTTGTTTCACAGGAGCAGTGTTCAAACACTGCCTTGTGAGGAAAGAGGTATAATTCCCTGAGTGGAATACATACATCACAAAGTAGTTTCTCAGAAATCTTCTATGCAGTTTTTCTCTGAAGATAGCTCCTCTTCCACCGTAGGCATGAATGTGTTCCCGAGTGTCCCTTTGCAGATATGTGCATGACGGAGTTACCAAACTACATAATATAATTAAAATTTTAACTACGTGAGATGAATAAATATATCTAACACAAAGCAGTTTCACAGAAATCTTCTTTCCGATTTTTTGTCTGAGGATATTTCCTTTTTCACAATAATCCACTCCAGAATATCTCTTGGTAGCTTTTTCTCCAAAAGGAATTCTGAAATCCTCTAGGAGAAGAAAGGTATATTTCTGTGAGTGGAATGCACACGTCAAAAAGCAGCTCCTCAGAAAGCTTTTCTCCAGTTTCTATCTGAAGACATTTCCTTTCTCACCATAAGCCTCAAAGCCCTCCAGAATATTCCTTCGCAGACTAAACAAAAACAGTGATATGATACAGCTCAATGAAAAGAGAAGCTCAATTCTGTGAGCAGAATTCATGTGACATAGAGCAGTTTCACAGGAGCTTCCTTTTGGTTTCTCTCTGAGGTTATTTCTTTTTCAAGATATTCTAAAAATCGTTTCCATATGTACTTTCTCAGATTCCACACAAACAGTGATTACAAACTGCCCAATCCAAACAATGATTTAAATCTATGAGACGAATACAAATATCACAGAAGAGTTGCACAGAAAGCTTATCTCCGATTGTCGATGGAAAATATTTCTTTGCCTCACACAGGCCTCTGGTTGCCAGTTACTATCCCTTCACAGAACCCTCAAAGACCGACTTTCGAACTAGGAAATGTAGAGTAAGATTTAACCCTGTGAAAAGAATGGACATGTCAGAGAGCAGTTTCTTCTAGTGCTTCTTTCCTTTTTTTATTGGGCGGTATTTCACTTTTTGCTATAGTCTTAAATATGCTCTGAATATCACCCTTTTGGATTACAGGAACAGTGTTCAAACTGTGCCTTATGAGAAGAAAGATGTTTCTCCGTGAGTGGAAAGCGCACATCGCCAAGCAGTTTCTCAGAAAGCTTCTCTCCAGGTTTTATCTGACTATATTTCCTATTTCAGCATAGGCCCGAATGTGATTCAAATATCTGTTCAGGCATCCATCCACGAGGGAGTTTCCAAGCTGTGTAATGTAAAGAGAGTGTCATCTATGTGAGATGAATAAACCTGGCAAAAAGCAGATTCACAAATATCTTCTTTTTAGTTTTTATCTGAAGATATTTCCTTTTTCATCATAGTCCAGAATGTGCTTCTGAAGGTCCCTTCGTGGATCCATCCATGACAGTTTCCAAGCTGTGTAATGTAAAGAAACCTTTATCTACTTGAGATGATTACACATATTACAGAGTACTTTCCTAGAATGCTTCTTTCCATTTTGCCTGAGGCTATTTTCCTTTTCACCAATGGCAATAACATGCTCCCGAATATCACTTGGTACCTGTTTCTCCAAAAGGGTTTCCCTGATGCTGTATGACAAGAGATGTATAACACTGTGACTGGAATGTACAATTCACAAAGCAGCTCCTCAGAAAGCTTCTTTCCAGTTTATATCTCAATTCGTTTCCTATCTCATCGTAAGCATCAAAGCGCTCCTGAATATCCCTTCACAGACTAAACAAAAACAGTGTTATGATACAGCACAATGAAAAAAGAAGCTTAACTGTGTGAGCAGAATTCACGTGACACAGAGCAGTTTCACAGAATGCTTCCTTCTGGTTTCCCTCTGAGGTTATTTCTTTTTCCAGATATTCTAGAGAGCGTTTCCAAATGTCCTTTCTCAGATTCCACACAAACAGTGATTTCAAACTGTTCCATCCAAAGAATGATTTAACTCTATGAGATGAATGCAAACATCTAAAAAGAGTTGCGCAGAAAGCTTCTCTCTGATTTTCGATGAAAGACATTTTCTTCCCTCACACAGGCCTCCAGTTACCACTTACGATCCCTTCGCAAAAGAGCAGTTTCTTCGAGTGCTCCCTTCTGTTTTTTATTGGACGATATTTCACTTTTTGCTGTAGTCTTCAATGTGCTCTGAATATCACTCTTTTGGCTTTAGAGAAACAGTGATCAAACTGTGCCTTATGAGAAGAAAGTTATAACACGCTGAGTGGAATGCACACATCGTCAAGCAGTTTCTCAGAAAGCTTCTCTGAGTTTTTATCTCACTATATTTCCTATTTCACCACAGGCCCGAATGTTTTCCCAAATTTCCCTTTGTGGATCCCTCCACTAGGGAGTTTCTAAGTTGCATATTGTAAAGAAACCTCATCTATGTGAGATGAATAAACATAGCCAAAAGCAGGTTCACAGAAAGCTTCTTTCCAGTTTTTATCTGAAGATATGTCCTTTTTCACCATAGTCCAGAATGTGCTCCCCAAGGTCCTTTCGTGGGTCTGTCCATGAGAGTTTCCACGCTGCATAATGTTAAGAAACCATTATCTATGTGAGATGATTACACATATCACAGAGTAGTTTCCTGGAAAGCTTCTTTTCAGTTTTTCTCTGAGGCTATTTCCCTTTTCACCATCGGCATCAACATTCTCCCAAATGTCACTTGGTACCTGTTTCTTCAAAAGGGTTTCCTGACGCTGTATGAGAAGAGAGGTATCACACTGTTAATGGAATGCACACATCATGAAGCAGTTCCTTTTAAAGTTTCTCTCCATTTTCGGCCTGAACATATTTCCTTTTTCACTCTTAGACTCAAAGTGCTCCTGAATATCCCATCACACGCTAAATATACACAGGGCTAGGAAACCGCTCAATGGAAAGAGAGGCTTAATGGAGCGTGAGTAATTAAGATGACAAAGAGCAGTTTCACAGAAACCTTCCTACTGGATTGTACCTGCGGGTATTTCTTTCTCCATATTCTAAGGATCATTCCCAAATGTCCCTCCTCAGATTCCACAAAAAAAAAATGATTTCAAGCTGCTCAATCCAAAGAGTGGTTTAACTCTAGGAGATGAATACACACATCGCAAAGCATTTGCTCAGAACGTTTCTCTGCTGGTTTCATCGGAAGAAGATCCCTTGCTCACCACAGGCCTCCGGGCGTCACTAATTATCCCTTCACAGATTCTTCAAAGACAGAGTTTTGAAACTGGGCCACATAGAGTAAGCATTAACCCTGTGAAGTGAATGCACGTATCAGAAAGAAGATTATTTTAACGATTCTTCCTCGATTTTATTTCAGTATATTTCACTATTCACCATAGTCCTCAATGCATTCCGAAATATCACTTTTTCGGTTTCACAGGAACAGTGTACAAACATTGCCTTCTGAGAAAAGTGGTAAAACTCCCTGAGTGGAATGCATACATCACAAAGTAGTTTCTCAGAAAGCTTCTATCCAGTTTTTATCTGAAGATATCTCCTCTTTCAACGTAGGCCTGAATGTGTTCTCGAACATCCCTTCGCGGATCTGTGCATGATGGAGTTTCCAAACTGCATAATATAATTAAAGTTTTATCTATGCAAGATGAATAAATATATCTAACACAAAGCAGTTTCACAGAAATTTTCTTTCCAGTTTTTGTCTGAGGATGTTTCCTTGTTCACGATAGTCAACACTCTACTCCCGAATATCTCTTGGTAGCTTTTTCTCCAAAGGGATTCCAGAATCCTCTAGGAGAAGAAACGTATATCTCTGTGAGTGGGATGAACACGTCACAAAGCAGCTCCTCAGAAATCTTCTCTCCAGTTTCTATCTGAAGACGTTTCCTTTCATGCCATAAGCCTGAAAGCCCTCCAGAGTATCCCTCCGCAGACTAAACAAAAACAGTGTTATGATACAGCACAATGAAAAGACAAGCTTAACTGTGTGAGCAGAATTCACGTGACACAGAGCAGTTTCACAGAAAGCTTCCTTCTGGTTTCTCTCTGTGGTTATTTCTTTTTCAGGATATTCTAAAGAGTGTTTCCAAATGTCCTTTCTCAGATTCCACAGAAACAGTGATTTCAAATTGCTCAATCAATGCAAAGAATGATTTAACACTATGAGGTGACTACAAACATCACAGAAGAGTTACACAGAAAGCTTCTTTCCGATTTTCAATGGAAGAAATTTCCTTGCCTCACACAGGCCTCCGGTCGCCACTTACTATCCCTTCACAGAACCCTCAAGGACCGACTTTCAAACTGGAAAATGTAGAGTAAGCTTTAACCCTGTGAAAAGAATGGACATGTCAGAGCAGTTTCTTCCTGTGCTTCTTTCTGTTTTTTATTGGACGGCATTTCACTTTTTGCCATTGTCTTTAATGTGCTCGGAATACCACTCTATTGGTTTTACAGGAACAGTGTCCAAACAGTTCCTTATGAGAAAATAGTTATAACTCTCTGAGTGGAATGCACACATCACCAAACAGTTTCTGATAAAGTTTCTCCCCAATTTTTATCTGACTGTATTCCCTCTTTCACCATAGGCCCAAATGTGATCCCAAATATCCCTTCGTGGATCCATCCAAGAGGAAGTTTCCAAGGTGCATAATGTAAAGAAAGCTTCATGTTTCTGAGATAAATAAACATATCAGAAAGCAGATTCACAGAAAGCTTCTTTCCAGTTTTTATCTGAAGATATTTCCTATTTCACATAGTCCGGAATGTGATCCCAAAGGTCCATTCATGGATCCGTCCATGAGAGGTTCCAAGCTGCATAATGTAAAGAAAGCTTTATCGATGTGAGATGATTACACATATCACAGAGTAATTTTCTGGAAAGCGTCTTTCTGGTTTTTGTCTGATGCTATTTCCCTTTTCACCATTGGAATAAACATGCTCCCAAATATCACTTGGTACCTGTTTCTTCAGAAGGGTTTCCCCGACGCTGTATGAGAAGAAAGTATAACACTGTGAGTGGAATTCACAAGTCACAAAGCCATTCCTCGGAAAGCTTCTCTCCGATTTCCGTCTGAACATATTTCCTTTTTCACCGTAAGCCTCAAAATGCTCCCGAATATCCCATCACAGGCTAAACATACACAGGGTAAGAAAACTGCTCAATGAAAACAGGCTTAACTGAGTGAGAGGATTTAAAACGACACAGTGTAGTTTTGCAGAAAGCTTCCTTCTTGATTTTACCTGATGATATTTCTTTCTCCATATTCTAAGGATCATTCCCAAATATCCTTCCTCAGATGCTGCAAAAACAGTGATTTCAACCTGCTCAATCCAAAGAATTGTTTAATTCTATGAGATGAATGCACACATTGCAAAGCAGTTGCTCAGAACGTTTCTCTGCAGGTTTCACTGGAAGACGTTTCCTCGCTTACCACAAGCCTCCGGGCATCACTAAATATCCCTTGACAGATTTTTCAAAGACAGAGTTTTGAAACTGAGCAAGATAGAGTAAGCATTAAATCTCTGAAGTGAATGCACATTTCAGAGAGCAGATTCTTGGAATGCTTCTTCCTTGATTTTATTTCAGCATATTTCACTATTTGCCATAGTCCTCAATGCGCTCTGAAATATCACATTTTCGGATTCACAGGAACAGTGTTCAAAAACTGCCTTGTGAGAAAAGAGGTAAAACTCCCTGAGTGGAATGCATCATCACAAAACAGTTTCTCAGAAAGCTTCTATCCAGTTTTTATCTGAAGATATCTGCTCTTTCACCATAGGCCGGAATGTGCTCTCGAATGTCCCTTCACGGATCTGTGCATGAAGGAGTTTTGAAAGTGCACAATATAAGAAACTTTCCACCTCTGTGAGATTAATAAATATATCTAACCCAAAGGAGTCTCACAGAAATCTTCTTTCCACTTTTTGTCTGAGGATATTTCCTTCTTCACCTGAGCCATTCCTATGCTCTCGAATGTCTCTTGGTAGCTCATTCTCCAAAAGGTATTTCGGAATCCTCTAGGAGAAGAAAGGTATATTTCAGTGAGTGGAATGCACACATCACAAAGCAGCTCCTCAGAAAGCTTCTCTCCAGTTTTAATCTGAAGACATTTCCTTTCACACCATGCATCTCAAAGTGCTCCTGAATATCCCTTCTGAGACTAAACAAAAACAGTGTTATGATACTGCTCAATGAAAAGAGAAGCTTAAATTTGTGAGCAGAATTCACGTGACCCAGAGCAGTTTCACAGAGAACTTCCTTCTGACACAAAGCAGTTTCACAGGAATCTTCTTTCCAGTTTTGTCTGAGGATATTTCCATCATGGACATGCTCCCAAATGTCCCTTCACAGATATGTTCATGACGGAGATTCCAAACTGTGTAATACAGTGTGAGTTTTAACTATGCAAGACGAATGAATATATCTAACACAAACCAGTTTCACAGAAATCTTCTTTCAAGTTTTTGTCTGAGGCTATTTCCCTTTTCACCATCAGCATCAACAAGCTCCCGAATATCACCTGGTACCTGTGTCTCCCAAAGGGTTTCCCCAACAATGTATGAGAAGAGAGGTATAACACTGTGACTGGAATGCACAGGTCACAAAGCAGTTAACCGGAAAGCTTCTCTCCAGTTTCGGTCTGAACATATTTTCTTTTTCACTGTTAGCCTCAAAGTGCTCCCGAATATCTCATCACACACTAAACATACACAGGGCTACAAAACTGCTCAATGAAAAAAGAGGCTTATCTGAGAGGAAATAAGACAACAAAGAGCAGTTTCACAGCAAGATTCCTTCTGGATTTTACCTGAGGATATTTCTTTCTCCAAATTCTGAGAATCGTTCCCCAATGTCCTTCCTCAGATTCCACAAAAACAGTGATTTCAAGCTGATCAAACCAAAGAATGGTTTAACTCTATGGGACGAATACACACATCGCAAAACAACTGCTCAGAATGTTTCTCGGCAGGTTTCATCGGAAGATGTCTCCTCGCTCACCACAAGCCCCTGGGCGTCACTAAATATCCCTTCACAGGTCCTTCAAAGACGAAGTTTCAAAACTTGGCAACATAGAGTAAGCATTAACTGTCTGACGGGAATGCACATATCAGAGAGCAGATTCTTGAAACGCTTCTTCCTCGATTTTAATTCAGTATATTTCATTATCTCTCATAGTCCTCAATGCGTTCTGAAATATCACTTTTTCGGTTTCACAGGAACAGTGTTCAAACACTGCATTGTGAGAAAAGATCTAGAACTCCCTGAGTGGAATGCATACATCACAAAGTAGTTTCTCGGAAAGCTTCCATGACGTGTTTATCTGAAGTTGTCTCCTCTTTCACTGTAGGCCTGCATGTGCTGCTGAATGTCCCTTTGCGGATCTGTGCATGATTATCTTTTTAAACTGCATAATATAATTAAAGTTTTAACTATGCAAGATGAATAAATATATCTAACACCAAGCAGTTTCACGGAAATCTTCTTACCGGTATTTGTCTGAGGATATTTCCTTTTTCACCATAGTCGTCACTATACTCCCAAATGTCTCTTGGTAGCTTTTTCTCCAAAAGGGATTTTGGAATCCTCTCAGAGAAGAAAGGTATATTTCTGTGAGTGGAATGCACACATCATGAAGCAGCTCCTCAGAAACCTTCTCTCCAATTTCTATTTGAAGACGTTTCATTTCTCACCATAAGCCTCAAAGCCCTCCAGAATATCCCTGCACAGACTAAACAAAAATAGAGTTATGATACAGCTCAATGAAAGGAGAAGCATAACTGTGTGAGCGGAATTTACGTGACACAGAGCAGTTTCACAGAAAGATTCCTTCTGGTTTCTCTCTGAGGTTATTTCTTTTTCATGATATTCTAAAGAGCGTTTCCAAATGCCCCTTCTCAGGTTCCACAGAAACAGTGCTGTGAAACTGCTCAATCCAAAGTATGATTTGACTCTATGAGATGAATAGAAACATCACAAAAGAGTTGGGCCGAAATCTTCTTTCCAATTTTCAATGGAAGACAATTCCTTGCTTGACACAGGTCCCTGGTTGCCACTTTCTATCCCTTCGCAGAAACCTCAAAGACCGACATTCAAACTGAAAAATGTAGAGTAAGCTTTAACCCTGTGAAACGAATGGACATGTCAGAGAGCAGTTTCTTCGAGTGCTTCTTTCTGTTTTTTATTAGGCGACATTTCACTTTTGCCATAATCTTTAATGTGCTCTGAATATCACTCTTTTGGTTTTACAGGAACCGTGTTCAAACTGTGCCTTATGAGAAGAATTTTATAACTCCCTGAGTGGAATGCTCACATCACCAAGCAGTTTCTCAGAATGCATTTCTCCAGTTTTTATCTGACTATATTTCCTATTTCACCATAGGCCCGAATGTGATCCCAAATATCCCTTTGCAGATCCATCCACAAGTTTGTTTCCAAGTTGTGTAATGTAAAGAAAGCTATATCTATGTGAGATGAATAAATACAGCAAAAAGTAGATTCAAAGAAAGCCTCTTTCCAGTTTTTTTCTGAAGATATTTCTTTTTTCACCATAGTCCTGAATGAGCTCCCAAAGTTCCCTTCGTGGATCCGTCCATGACAGTTTCCAAGCTGCGTAATGTAAAGAAAGCTTAATTTATGTGAGATGATTACACATATCACAGAGTAGTTTCCTATAAAGCTTCTTTCCATTTTTTGTCTGAGGCTCTTTCCCTTTTCACCATCAGCATGAACATGCTCCCGAATATCACTTGGTACCTGTTTCTCCAAAAGGGTTGCCCCGACGATGTATGAGGAGAGAGGTACAACACTGTGAGTGGAATAAACACGTCACATAGCAGTTACTCTGAAAGCTTCTCTCCAGTTTCAGTCTGAACATATTTCCTTTTTCACGTAAGAATCAAAGTGCTCCCGAATATCCCATCACACGCTAAACATACACAGGGTCAGAAAACTGCTCAATGAAAGGAGAGGCTTAACTGAGTGAGAGGAATTAAGACGACATGGAGCAGTTTCAAGAAAGGTTACCTCAGGCTTTTACCTGAGGATATTTCATTCTGCATATTCTAAGGATCATTGCCAAATGTCCTGTTCAGATTCCACAAAAATAATGATTTCAAGCTGCTCAATCCAAAGAATGGTTTAAATCTATGAGACGAATACCCACATAAGAAAGCAGTCGCTCAGAACATTTCTCTGAAGATTTCATCGCAACATGTTTCCTTGCTGACCCCAAGCCTCCGGGCGTCACTAAATACCCCTTCACAGATTCTTCAAAGACACAGTTTCAAAACTGGAAAACATAGAGTAAGCATTAACTCTGTAAAGTGAATGCACATATCACAGAGCAGATTCTTGGAATGCTTCTTCGATTTTATTTCAGTATATTTCACTATTCGCCATAGTCCTCCATGAGCTCCGAAATATCACTTTTCAGTTTCACAGGAACACTGTTCAAACATGGCCTTCGGGAATGGAGGTATAATTCCCTGAGTGGAATGCATCCATCTCAAAGTAGTTTCTCAGAATACTTCTATCCAGTTATTATCTGAAGATATCTCCTCTTTCACCATAGGCCTTAATGTGCTCCCGAATGTCCCTTCGTGGATCCGTGCATGATGGAGTTTCGACACTGCATAATATAAGAAAAGTTTTAACTATGCAAGATGAATAAATATATCTAACACAAAGGAGTTTCACAGATATCTTCCTTCCAGTTTTTGTTCGAGGATATTCCATTTTTCTCCAGAGCCGTCCCTATACTACTGAATGTCTCTTGGTAGCTTTTGCTGCAAAAGAGATTCCGGAATCCTCAGTGAGAATAAAGGTATATTTCTGTGACTGGAATGCACACATCACAAAGGTCCTCAGAAATCTCTCCTGTTTGTACCTGAAGACATTTCCTTTCTCACCATAAGCCTCAAAGTGCTCCAGAATATCCCTTCGCAGATTAAAAAAACAGTGTTATGATACTGCTCAATGAACAGAAAAGCTTAACTGTGTGAGCAGAATTCAGGTGACACAGAGCAGTTTCACAGAAAACTTCCATCTGGTTTCTCTCTGAGGTTACTTCTTTTTCAAAATATTCTAAAGAGCGTTTCCAAGTGTCCTTTCTCAGATTCCACAGAAACAGTGATTTCAAACTGCTCAATACAAAGAATGATTTAACTCTATGAGATGAATACAAACAATACAAAAGAGATGCGCAGAAAGCTTCTCTCCAATTTTCGATGGAAGACATTTCCTTGCTCGACACAGGCCTCCAGTTACCACTTACTATCCCTTCGCAGAACCCTCAACGACCGACTTTCAAACTGGGAAATGTAGAGTCAGCTTTAACCCTTTGAAAAGAATGGACCTGTCAGAGATCAGTTTCGTCGAGTGCTTCTTTATGTATTTTTTTGGACGACATTTCACTTTTTGCAATAGTCTTCAATGTACTTCGAATATCTCTCTTTTGGTTTTACAGGAACAGTGCTCAAACTGTGCCATATGAGAAGAAAGTTATCACTCCTCAGTGAAATGCACACAGCACCAATCAGTTTCTCAGAAAGCTTCTCTCCTGTATTTATCTGACTATATTTCCTATTTCACCATAGGCCCGAATGTGATGAGAAATATCCCTTCGTGGATACACCCACGAGGGAGTTTCCAAGCTGTGTAATGTAAGGAAAGCTTCCGCTATGAGAGATGAAGAAACACAGTATAGAGTAGATACACAGAAAGCTTCTTTCCAGTTTTTATTTGAAGATATTTCCTTTTACTCCATAGTCCTGAAAGTGCTCCCGAAAGTCCTTTCCTGGATCCGTCCATGACAGTTTCCAAGCTGAGTAATGTAAAGAAACTTTTATTTATATGAGGTCATTACACATGTCACAGAGTAGCTTCTTTGAAAGCTTGTTTCCAGTCTTTATCTGCGCCTATTTCCCTTTTCACCATCGGAATCAACATGCTCCCGAATATCGCTTGGTGCATGTTTCTATAAAAGTGTTTCCCAGACGCTGCATGAGAAGAGAGGTATAACACTGTGAGTGGAATGCACACGTCACAAAGCAGTTCCTCGGAAAGATTCTCTCCAGTATCATTCTGAACATATTTCCTTTTTCATTGTAAGAATCAAAGTGCTCCCGAATATCCCTTGAAACCCTAAACATACACAGGGTTAGAAAACTGCTCAATGAAAAGAGAGGCTTAACTAAGCGAGAGGAATTAAGGTGACACAGAGCATTTTCACAGAAATCTTCCTTCTGGACTTTACATGAGGTTATCTCTTTCTAAATGTTCTAAGGATCATTCTCAAATATCTTTCCTCAGATTCCACAAAAACAGTGATTTCAAGCTGCTCATTCCAAATAATGGTTTAACTCTATGAGATGAACACCCACATCACAAAGCAGTTGCTCAGAATGTTTCTCTGCAGGTTTCATCGGAAGACGTTACCTTGCTCACCACAAGCCTCCAGGCGTCACTAAATATCCCTTCACAGATTCTTCAAAGACGGAGTTTCAAAACTGGGCAACTTAGAGTAAGCATAAACTCTGCGAAGTGAATGCACATATCAGAGAGCAGATTCTTAGAATGCTTTTTCTTCGATTTCATTTCAGTATATTTCACTATTCGCCATAGTCCTCAATGTGCTTTGAAATATCACTTTTTTGGTTCCACAGAAACAGTGTTCAAACATTTCCTTGTGAGAAAAGAGGTATAACTCCCTGAGTGGAATGCATACATCAAAAAGTAGTTTCTCAGAAAGGTTCTATCAAGTTTTGATTTGAAGATATCTCCTCTTTCACCATAGGACTGAATGTGCTCTTGAATGTCCCTTCGCGGAACCGTCCTTGATGGAGTTTCAACACTGCGTAATATAAGAAATGTTTCAACTATGCGAGATGAATAAATATACCTAACACAAAGCAGTTTCACAGAAATCTTCTTTCAAGTTTTTGTCTGAGGATATTTCCTTTTTCACCATAGCCGTCCCTATACTCCCGAATGTCCCTTGATACCTTTTTCTCCAAAAGGGATTCCGGAATCCTCTAGGAGAAGAAAGGTATATTTCTGTGAGTGGAATGCACAAGTCACAAATAGCTCCACAGACAGCTTCTCTCCAGTTTCTATCTGAAAAAGTTTCCTTTCTCACCTTAAGCCTCAAAGCACTCCTGAATATCCCTTCACAGACTAAACAAAAACAGTGTTATGATACTGCTCAATGAGAAGAGAAGCTTAATTGTGTGAGTGGAATTAATGTGACATAGAACAGACACACGGAAAGATTCCTTCTGTTTTCTCTCTCAGGTTATTTCTTTTTCTAGACATTCTAAAGAGCATTTCCAAATATCCTTTCTGAGATTCCACAGAAACAGTGATTTCAAAGTGCTCAATACAAAGAATGACTTAACTCTACGAGATGAATACAAACATCACAAAAGAGTTGCGCAGAAAGCTTCTCTCCAATTTCCATTCGAATAAAATTTTTTGCTGGACGCAGGCCTCCGGTTGCCACTTACTATCCCTTTGCAGAACCCTCAAAGCCCAACATTCAAAATGAGAAATGTAGAGTAAGCTTTAACACTGTGAAAAGAATGGACATATCTGAGAGCAATTTCTTCGAGTGCTTCTTTCTGTTTTTTATTAGATGATATTTCACTTTTTGCCATAGTCTTCAATGTGCTCTGAATATCACTCTTTTGGTTTTACAGGAACAGTGTTCAAACTCTGCCTTATGAGAAGAATGTTGTATCTTCCTGAGTGGAATGCTTACATCATGAAGCAGTTTCTCAGAAAGCTTCTCTCCAGTTTTTATCTGACTATATTTCCTATTTCACCACAGGCCCGAATGTGATCCCAAGTATCCCTTCATCGATCCATCCATGAGGAGTTTCCAAGCTTCGTCTATGGGAGAAGAACAAACATAGCAAAAAGCAGATTCACAGAAAGCTTCCTTCCAGTTTTTATCTGAAGATATTTCCTATTTCATCATAGTCCTGAATGAGTTCCTAAAGGTCTTTCGTGGGTCCGTTCATGATAGGTTCCAAGCTGCATTATGTAAAGAAAGCTTTATTTATATGAGATGATTACACTATCACAGAGTAGTTCCCTAGAGAGCTACTTTCCAGTTTTTGTGTGAGGCTATTTCCCTTTTCAACATCGGGATCAACATGCTCCTGAATATCTCTTGGTACCTGTTTCTCCAAAAGGGTTTCCGTGATGCTGTATGGGAAGAGAGGTATAACACTGTGAGTGGAGTGCACGCATCACAAAGCAGTTACTCAGAAAGTTTCTCTCCAGTTTCGGTCAGAACATATTTCCTTTTCACCATAAGCATCAACGTGCACCTGAATATCCCATAACCTGCTAAACACACACAGGGTTAGAAAACTGCTCAATGAAAGGAGAGGCTTAACTGAGCGAGAGGAATTAAGACAACACAGTGCAGTTTCACAGAAAGCTTCCTCTGGCTTTTACCTGAGGATATTTCTTTCTCCATATTCAAAGGATCATTGCCAAATGTCCTTCCTGAGATTCCACAAAAATAGTGATTTCAAGCTGCTCAATCCAAAGAATGGTTTAACTCTATGATACGAATACACACATAACAAAGCAGTTGCACAGAAAGTTTCTGTACAGGTTTCATCAGAACACGTTTCTGTGCTCACCACAAGCCTCCGGGCTTCACTAAATATCCATTCACAGATTCTTTAAAGGCAGTGTTTTGAAACTGGGCAACATAGATTAAGCATTAACTCTGTGAAGTGAATGCACATATCACAGAGCAGATTCTTGGAACGCTTCTTCCTCGATTTTATTTCAGTATATTTCACTATTTACCATAGTCCTCAATGTGCTCCGAAATATCACCTTTTCGGTTTCACAGGAACAGTGTCCAAACACTGCCTTGTGGGAATGGAGGTATAAGTCCCTGAGTGGAATGCATCCACCTAAGAGTAGTTTCTCGAAAGCTTCTATCCAGTTTTTATCTGAAGATATCTCCTCTTCTCTGTAGGCCTTAATGTGCTGCTGAATGTCCCTCAGTGTATCCGTGCATTATGGTGTTTCCAAACTGCGTAATATAAGAAAAGTTTTATCTATGCGAGATGAATAAATATATCTAACAGAAAGCAGTTTCACAGAAATCTTCTTTTCAGTTTTTTCTGAGGATATTTCCTATTTCCCATAGCTGTCCCTAGACTCCCGAATGCCCCTTGATAGCGTTTTCTCCATAAGGGATTCCAGAACCCTCTAGGAGAAGAAAGGTATATTTCTCTGAGTGGAATACACACGTCACAAAGCAGCTCCTCAGAAAGTTTCTCCCCAGTTTCTATCTGAAAACGTTGTCTTTCTCACCTTAAGCCTCAACGTGCTCCTGAATATCCCTTCGCAGACTAAACAAAAACAGTGTTATGATACTGATCAATGAAAAGAGAAGCATAACTGCCAGCGGAATTCACGTGGCATAGAGAAGTTTCACAGTAAATTTCCTTTTGGTTTCTATCTGAGGTTATTTCTTTTTCAGGATATTTTAAAGAGCGTCTCCAAATGTCCTTTCTCAGATTGCACAGAAACAGTGATTTCAAACTGCTCAGTACAAAGAATGATTTAACTCTATAAGATGAATACAAACGTCACAAAAGAGTTGCACAGTAAGCTTCCCTCCAATTTTCGATGGAAGAAATTTCCTTGCTCGATGCAGGCCTCTGGGTGCTCCTCACTGTCCCTTCTCAGAACCCTCAATGTCCGACTTTAAAACTGGGAAATGTAGAGTAAGTTTAACCTTGTGAAAAGAATGGACATGTCAGAGAGCAGTTTCTTCGAGTGCTTCTCGACATTTCCCATTTTTCCATAATCTTCAAAGTGCTCCGAATATCACTCTTTTGGTTTTACAGGAACAGTGATCAAACTCTGCCTTATGAGAAGAAAGTTATAACTCCCTGAGTGGGATGCACACATCCCCAAGCAGTTTCTCAGAAAGCTTCTCTCCACTTTTTATCTGACTATATTTCCTATTTCACATAGGCCCAAATGTGATCCCAAGTATCCCTGCGCAGATCCATCCACGAGGGAGTTTCCAAGTTGCATAATGTGAAGAAAGCTTCATCTATGTGAGATGAATAAACATAGTAAGAATAGATTCACAGAAAGCTTCTTTTCAGTTTATATCTGAAGATATTTCCTTTTTCTCTGTAGTCCTGAATCTGCTCCTGAATGTCCCTTCGTGGATCCATCCATGACAGTTTCCAAGGTGCATAATGTAAAGAAAGCTTTATTTATGTGAGGTTATTACACATATCACAGAATAGTTTCCTAGAAAGCTTCTTTCCAGGTTTTGTCTGAGGCTATTTTCCTTTTCGCCATCTGCATCAACATGCTCCCAAATATCACTTGGTACCTGTTTCTCCAAAAGGGTTTCCACGATGCTGTATGAGAAGAGAGGTATAACACTGTGAGTGGAATGCACATGACACAAAGCATTTCCTTGGAAAGCTTCTCTCCAGTTTCGGTCTCAACATATTCCCTTTTTCACTGTTAGCCTCAAAATGCTCCCGAATGTCCCATCACACGCTAAACAAACAAAGCGTTATAAAACTCCTCAATTAAAAAAGAGGCTTAACTGAGTGAGAGGAATTAAGATGACACAGAGCAGTTTCACAGAAAGGTTACTTCTGGGTTTTACCTGAGAATATTTCTTTCTCCATATTCTAAGGATCGTACCCAAATGTCACTCCTCAGATGCCACAAAACAGTGATTTCAAGCTGCTCAATCCAAAGAATGGTTTAACTCTATGAGATGAATACACACATCAGAAAGCAATTGCTCAGAAAGTTTCTCTGCAGTTCTCATCAGAAGACGTTTCCTTGCTCACCACAAGCCTCCATGAGTCATTAAATATCCCTTCACAGATTCCTCAAAGAGAGAGTTTCAAAACTGGGCAACATAGTGTAAGCATTAACTCTGTGAAGTGAATGCACCTATCACAGAGCAGATTCTTGGAAAGCTTCTTCCTCGATTTTATTTCAGTATATTTCATTATTCGCCATAGTCCTCAATGCACTCTGAAATATCACCTTTTCGGTTTCAGAGGAACAGTGTTCAAACACTACCTTGTGAGAAAAGAAGTATAACTCCCTGAGTGGAATGTATACATCACAAAGTAGTTTCTCAGAAAGCTTCTCTCCAGTTTATACTGAAGATATCTCCTCTTTCACCATAGGCCTTAATGTGCTCCCAAATGTCCCTTTGCGGATCTGTGAATGATGGAGTTTCAAAACTGTGTAATATAAGAAAAGTTTTAACTATGCCAGATGAATAAATATATCTAACACAAAGCAGTTTCACAGAAAAATTCTTTCCAGTTCTTGTCTGAGGATATTTCCTTTTTCACCATAGCCGTCCCTATACTCCCGAATGTCTCTTGGTAACTTTTACTCCAAAAGGGATTTCGGAATCCTGTAGGAGCAGAAAGGTATATTTTAGTGAGTGGAATGCACACGTCACAAAGCAGCTCCTCAGAAAGCTTCTCTGCAGTTTCTATCTGAAGACGTTTCCTTTCTCACTGCAAATCTCAAATCACTCCTGAATGTTCCTTCTCAGAGTAAACAAAAACAGTGTTATGATGCTGCTCAATGAAAAGAGAAGCTTAACTGTGTGGGCGGAATTCACGTGATACAGAGCAGTTTCACAGAATGTTTTCTTCTCATTTCTTTCTGAGGTTATTTCTTTTTCAGGATATTCAAAAGAGTGCTTCCAAATGTCCTTCCTCAGATTCCACAGAAACAGTGATTTCGAACTGCTCAATACAAAGAATGATTTAACTCTATGAGATGAATATAAACATCACAAAAGAGTTGCGCAGAAAGCTTCTCTCCAATTTTCTATGGAAGACTTTTCCTTGCTCGACACAGGCCTCCGCTTGCCACTTACTATCCCGTTGCTGAACCCTCAAAGACTGACTTTCAATCTGGGAAGTGTAGAGTAAGCTTTAAACCTGTGACAAGAATGGACATGTCAGAGAGCAGTTTCTTCGAGTGCCTCTTTCTGTTTTTTATTGGACGACATTTCACTTTTTGCCATAGTCTTCAATGTGCTCCAAATATCACTCTTTTGCTTTTACAAGAACAGTGTTCAAACTGGGCCTTATGAGAAGAATGTCATAACTCCCTAAGTGGAATGCACACGTCACCAAGCAGTTTCTCAGAAAGCTTCTCTCCAGTTTTCATAAGACTATATTTCCTGTTTCACCATAGGCCCAAATATGATCGCAAATATCCCTTCGTGGATCCATCCAGGAGGGAGTTTGCAAGCTGCGTAATGGACAGAGAGCTTCATCTATTTCAGATGAATAAACATAGCAAAAAGGAGATTCACAGAATACTTTTTTCCAGTTTTTAATCGGAAGATATTTTCCTTTTTTTTTTTTTGAGACAGAGTCTCGCTCTGTCACCCAGGCTGGAGTGCAGTGGCCAGATCTCAGCTCACTGCAAGCTCCGCCTC
>NW_012119121.1:400308-425566 GCF_000951035.1 Colobus angolensis palliatus
TTTTGAGACAGAGTCTCGCTCTGTCACCCAGGCTGGAGTGCAGTGGCCAGATCTCAGCTCACTGCAAGCTCCGCCTCCCAGGTTTATGCCATTCTCCTGCCTCAGCCTCCCGAGTAGCTGGGACTACAGGTGCCTGCCACCTCACCTGGCAATTTATTTTTATTTTTATTTTTTGGTAGACATGGGGTTTCACCGTATTAGCCAGGATGGTCTCGATCTGCTGACCTTGTGATCCACCCGTCTTGGCCTCCCAAAGTGCTAGGATTACAGGCTTCAGACACCGCACCCAGCCAGATATTTTCTTTTTCACCATAGTCCTGAATGTGCTCCCGAAGGTCCCTTCATGGATACGTCCGTGACAGTTTTCAAACTGCGTAATGTAAAGAAAGCTTTATCTATGTCAGATGATTACACATATCACAGAGTAATTTCCTAGAAAGCTTCTTTCCAGTTTTTGTCGAGGCTATTTCCCTTTTCACCATCGGCATCAATATGCTAGCAAATATCACTTGATACCTGTTTCTCCAAAATGGTTTCCAAGAGGCTGTATGAGAAGAGAGGCATAACACTGTGAGTGGAATGCACACGTCACAAAGCAGTTCCTCGGAAAGGTTCTCTCCAGTTTTGGTCTGAACATATTTCCTTTTTCACCGTTTGCCTCAAAGTGCTACTGAATATCCCATCACATGCTATACATACACAGGGTTAGAAAACTGCTGGATGAAAAGAGAGGCTTAACGGAGCGAGAGAAATTTAGACGACACAGAGCAGTTTCACAGAAAGATTCCTTCTGGATTCTACCTGAGGATATTTCTTTCTCCATATTCTAAGGATCATTCCCAAATGTCCTTCCTCAGATTCAACAAAACCAGTGATTTCAAGCTGCTCAATCTAAAGAATGGTTTAACTCCATGAGACAAATACACACAACATAAAGCAGTTAATCAGAAAGATTCTCTGCAGGTTTCATTGGAAGACGTTTCCTCGCTCACCACAGCCTCTGGTCGTCACTAAATATCGCTTCAAAGATACTTCATAAACAGAGTTTCAAAACTGGGAAACATAGAGTAGGCATTAAATCTGTGAAGTGAATGCACATATCAGAGAGCAGATTCTTGGAACGCTTCTTCCTCGATTTTATTTCAGTATATTTCACTATTCGCCATAGTCCTCAATGTGCTACAAAATATCACTTTTTCGATATCACAGGAACAGTGTTCAAAAGCTGCCTTGTTAGAAAAGAGTTATAACTCCCTGACTGGAATGCATACATCACAAAGTAGTTTCTCAGAAAGTTTCTATCCAGTTTTTATCTGACGATATCTCCTCTTTCACCGTCGGCCTGAAAGTGCTCCCGAATGTCCATTTGCAGATCCCTGTATGACAGAGTTTCCAAACTGTGTAATGCAAGAAAAGTTTTAACTCTGCGAGAGGAATAAATATATGTAACACAAAGCTGTTTCAAAGAAATCTTCTTTCCACTGTTTGTCTGATGAGATTTTCTTTTTCACCACAGCCGTCCCTCTACTCCTGTATGTCTCTTGGTAACTTTTTCTCCAGACGAATTCCGAAATCCTCTATGAGAACAAAGGTATATTTCTGTGAGTGGAATGCATACGTCACAAAGCAGCTCCTCAGAAACCTTCTCTCCACTTTCTATCTAATGACGTTTCCTTTCTCACTGTAATGTTCAAAGCACTCCTTAATATCCCTTCACAGACTAAACAAAAACAGTGATATCATACTGCTCAATGAAAAGAGAAGCTTAACTGTGTGAGCGGAATTCACGTGACACAGAGCAGTTGCACAGAAAGCTTCCTTCTGGTTTCTCTCTGAGGTTATTTCTTTTTCAGGATATTCTAAAGAGCGTTTCCAAATGTCCTTTCTCAGATTGCACAGAAACAGTGATTTCAAACTGCTCAATCCGAAGAACAATTTAACTCTATGAGATGAATACACACATCATAAAAGTCTTGCGCAGAAAGCTTCTCTCCTATTTTTGATGTGGACATTTCCTTGCTCGACACAGTCCTCCAGTTGCCACTTACTATTACCTTGCAGAACCCTCAAAGACCGACTTTCAAACTGGGAAATGTAGAGTAAGCTTTAACCCTGTGGAAATAATGGACATGTCAGAGAACAGTTTCTTCGAGTGATTCTTTCTGTTTTTTATTGGACATTTCACTTTTTGCCATACTACTCAATATGCTAGGAATATCTATCTTCTGCTTTTACGGGAACAATGTTCAAACTGTGTCTTATGAGAAGAAAGTTAAAATTCCCTGAGTAGAAAGCACGCATCACCAAGCAGTTTCTCAGAACGCTTCTCTCCAGTTTTTATCTGACTACATTACCTATTTCATCATAGGCCCAAATGTGATCCCAAATAACCCTTCACGGATCCATCCACAAGGAAGTTTCCAAGTCACGAAATGTAAAGAAAGCTTCATCTATGTGAGATGAATAAATACAGCAAAAACCGGATTCACAGTAAGCTTCTTGCCAGCTTTTATCTGAAGATATTTCCTTTTTCACCATAGTTCTGAAAGTGCTCCTGCAATTCCCTTCGCAGATCCGTCCATGACACTTTACAAGCTGCGTAATATAAAGAAAGCTTTATCTATGTGAGCTGATTACACATATTACACAGTAGTTTCCTAGAAAGCTTCTTTCCAGTTTTTGTCTGAGGCTATTTCCCTTTTCACCATCGACATCAACATGCTTCCGAATGTCACTTGGTACCTTTTTTTCAAGAAGGGTTTCCCTGACGCTGTATGAGAAGCAAGGTATAAAACTGTGAGTGGAATGCACACGTCACAAAGCAAGTCCTCAGAAACCTTCTCTCCAGTTTCAGCCTCAGCATATTTCCTTTTTCACCGTAGTACACAAAGTGCTCCCGAATATCCCATCACATGCTAAACATACACACGGTTAGACAACTGCTGAATGAAAAGAGAGGCTTAACTGAGGGAGAGGAATTAAGACGACACAGGGCAGTTTCACCTATACTTCCTTCTGGATTTTGCCTGAGGATATTTCTTTCTCCGTATTCTAAGGATTGTTCCCAATTGTCCTTCCTCAGATTCCACAGAAACAGTGACTTCAAGTTGCTCAATCCAAAGAATGGTTTAACTCTCTGAGACGAATACACACATCGCAAAGCAGTTGCTCAAAAAATTTCTCTGCACGTTTCATCGGAAGACCTTTCCTCTCTCACCATAAGCCTCCAGTCATCACTAAATATTCTTTCACAGATTCTTCAAAGAGAAAGTTTTGAAACTGGCCAACATAGAGTAAGCATTAACTCTTTGAAATGAATGCACATATCAGAGAGCAGATTTTTGGAACGCTTCTTCCTCGATTTTATTTCAGTATATTTCACTAATTGCCATAGTACTCAATGTGCTCCATTATATTACTTTTTCAGTTTCATAGGAAGAGTGTTCAAATGCTGCCTTGTGAGAAAAGACGTTTAAATCCCTGAGCGGAATGCATACATCACTAAGTAATTTCGCAGAAAGCTTCTATCCAGTTTTTATCGGAAGATATCTCCTTTTCACCATTGGACTGAAAGTGCTCCCGAATGTCCCTTCACAGATCCATACATGATGGAGCTTCCAAACTGCGTAATATAAGAAAAGTTTTGGCCAGGCACGGTGGCTCAAGCCTGTCATCCCAGCACTTTGGGAGGCTGAGACGGGCGGATCACGAGTTCAGGAGATCAAGACCATCCTGGCTAACACGGTGAAACCCCGTCTCTACTAAAAAAAAAATGCAAAAATCTAGCCAGGCTAGGTGGTGGGCGCCCATACTCCCAGCTACTCGGGATGCTGAGGCAGGAGAATTGTGTAAACTTGGGAGGCGGAGCTTTCAGTGAGCTGAGATCCGGCCACTGCACTCCAGCCTGGGTGACAGAGATTTCAGTGATTTCAAACTGCTCAATCCAAAGAATGATTTAACTTTATGAGATGAACACAAACATCACAAAAGAGTTGCACAGAAAGCTTCTCTCCAATTTTCGATGGAAGACATTTCCTTGCATGACACAGGCCCCCAATTGTTACTTACTATCCCTTCGCAGAACCCTCAAAGACCGACTTTCAAATGGGGAAATGTAGAGTAAGCTTCAACCCTGTGAAAAGAATGGACGTGTCAGAGAGCAGTTTCTTCGAGTGCTTCTTTCTCTTTTTTATTGGACAACATTTCCCAATGTCCCATAGTCTTCAATGTGCTCCGAATATCACTCTTTTGGTTTTACAGGAACACTGTTTAAACTGTGACTTATGAGAAGAATGTTATAACTTCCTGAGTGGAATGCTCACATCACCAAGCAGTTTCTCAGAATGCTTCTCTCCAGTTTTTACCTGACTATATTACTATTTCACCATAAGCCTGAATGTGATCCCAAATATCCCTATGTGGATTCATACATGAGGGATTTTCCAAGCTGGGTAATTTAAACAGGTTCATCTATGTGAGATGAATAAATAGGAAAAAGCAGATTCACAGAAAGCTTCCTTCCAGTGTTTATCTGAAGATAGTTCCTTTTACACCATAGTCCTCAATGAGCTCCCGAAGATCCCTTCGTGGATCCGTCCATGACAGTTTCCAAGCTGTGTAATGTAAAGAAAGCTTTACCTATGTGAGATGGTTACACATATCACAGAGGATTTCCTAGAAAGCTTCTTTCCAGTTTTGTCCGAGGCTATTTCCCTTTTCACCATAGGCATCAACATGCTCCGGAATATTACTTGGTACCTGTTTCTCCAAAAGGGTTTCCCCGATGCTGTATAAGAAGAGAGGTCTAACACTTTGAGAGGAATGCACACGTCACAAACCAGTTCCTCGGAAAGCTTCTCTCCAGTTTCGAACTGAACATATTTCCCTTTTCACCATGGGCTTCAAAGTGCTCCCAAATATGCCATCACACACTAATAATACACAGGTTTATAAAACTACTCAAAGTAAGGAGAGGCTTAACTAAGCAAGAGGAATTCAGATGACAGAGTAGTTTCACAGAAAGCTTCTTTCTCCATGTTCTAAGAATCATTCCCAAATGTCCTTCCTCAGATTCCACAAATGTCCTTCCTCAGATTCCACAAAAACAGTGATTTCAATCTGCTCAATCCAAAGAATGGTTTAAATCTATGAGACGAATACACACATCACAAAGCAGTTGCTCATAAAGTTACTCTGCAGGTTTCATCGGAAGTTGTTTCTTTGCTCACCACAAGCCTCTGGGCGTCACTAAATATCCCTTCACAGTTTCTTCAAGGACAGAATTTCGAAACTGGGCAACATAGGGTAAGCATAAATTCTGTGATGTGAATGCGCACATCAGAGAGCAGATTATTGGAACACTTCTTTCTCGATTTAACTTCAGTTTATTTCCCTATATGCCATAGTCCTCAATGCGCTCAGATATATCACTTTTTCGGTTACACAGAAACAGTGCTTAAACACTGCCTTGTGAGAAAAGAGGTATAACTCCCTGAAAGAAATGCATACATCACAAGTAGTTTCCCAGAAAGCTTCTATCCAGTTTTTATCTGAAGATATCTCCTCTTTCACCGTAGGCCTGAATGTGCTCCCAAATGTCCCTTCACCGATTCCTGCATGACGGAGTTTTGAAACTGCGCAATATAAGAAAGGTTTGAACTATGTGAGATGAATAGATATTTCAAACATGAAGCAGTTTCACAGAAAGGTTCTTTCCAGTTTTGTCTGAGGGTATTTCCTTTTTCACCATAGCCGTCCCTATACTCCCGAATGTCTCTTGGTAGCTTTTTCTCCAAAAGGGATTCTGGAATCCTCTAGGAGAAGAAGGATATATTTCTGTGAGTGGAATGCACACATCACAAAGCAGCTCCTCAGAAAGCTTCTCTCCAGTTACTATCTGAAGACGTTTCCTTTCTCAATGTAACCCTCAAATTGCCCCTGAATGTCTTTTCACAGTCTAAACAAAAGGAGTGTTATGATACTGCCCAATGAAAAGAGAAGCTTAACATTGTGTGAGCAGAATTCACGTGACACAAAGCAGTTTCACCGAAAGCTTCATTCTGATTTCTCTCTGAGGTTATTTCTTTTTCAGAATATTCTAAAGAGCACCTCCAAATGACCACGGATTCTTCAAAGACAGAATTTCAAAACTGGGCCACATACAGTAAGCGTAAATTCTGTGAAGTGAATGCACATATCAGAGAGCAGATACTTGGAACGCTTCTTTCTCGATTTTATTTCAGTATATTTCACTATTTGCCATAGTCCTCAATGCGCTCTGAAATATCACTTTTTTGGTTACACAGGAATAGTGTTTAAACACTGCCTTGTGAGAAAAGACGTATAACTCCCTGAACAGAATTCATACATTACAAGTAGTTTCCCAGAAAGCTTCTATCCAGTTTTTATCTGAAGATATCTCCTCTTTCACCGTAGGCCTGAATGTGCTCCCAAATCTCCCTTCACCAATTCCTGCATGATGGAGTTTTGAAACTGCGTAATATAAAAAAGGTTTGGACTATGCGAGATGAATAGATATTTCAAACATGAAGCAGTTTCACAGAAATGTTCTTTCCAGTTTTGTCTGAGGATATTTCCCTTTTCACCATAGCCGTCCCTATACTCCCGAATGTCTCTTGGTAGCTTTTTCTCCAAAAGGGATTCTGGAATCCTCTAGGAGAAGAAAGGTATATTTCTGTGAGTGGAATGCACACATCACAAAGCAGCTCCTCAGAAAGCTTCTCTCCAGTTACTATCTGAAGACTTTCCTTTCTCAACGTAACCCTCAAATTGCCCCTGAATGTCTTTTCTCAGTCTAAACAAAAGCAGTGTTATGATACGGCCCAATGAAAAGAGAAGCTTAACTTTGTGTGAGCAGAATTCACGTGACACAGAGCAGTTTCACCGAAAGCTTCATTCTGATTTCTCTCTGAGGTTATTTCTTTTTCAGGATATTCTAAAGAGCACCTCCAAATGACCACGGATTCTTCAAAGACAGAATTTCGAAACTGGGCCACATACAGTAAGCATAAATTCTGTGGAGTGAATGCATATATCAGAGAGCAGATTCTTGGAACGCTTCTTTCTCGATTTTATTTCAGTATATTTCACTATTTGCCATAGTACTCAATGCGCTCTGAAATATCACTTTTTTGGTTACACAGGAATAGTGTTTAAACACTGCCTTGTGAGAAAAGAGGTATAACTCCCTGAACAGAATGCATGCATCACAAGTAGTTTCCCAGAAAGCTTCTATCCAGTTTTTATCTGAAGATATCTCCTCTTTCACCATAGGCCTGAATGTGCTCCCGAATCTCCCTTCGTGGATTCCTGCATGACGGAGTTTTGAAACTGCATAATATAGGAAAGGTTTGAACTATGCAAGATGAATAGATATTTCTATCATGAAGCAGTTTCACAGAAATGTTCTTTCCAGTTTTGTCTGAGGATATTTCCTTTTTCACCATAGCCGTCCCTATACTCCCGAATGTCTCTTGGTAGCTTTTTCTCCAAAAGGGATTCTGGAATCCTCTAGGAGAAGAAAGGTATATTTCTGTGAGTGGAATGCACACATCACAAAGCAGCTCCTCAGAAAGCTTCTCTCCAGTTACTATCTGAAGACGTTTCCTTTTTCAACGAATCCCTCAAATTTCCCATGAATGTCTTTTTGCAGTCTAAACAAAAGCAGTGTTATGATACTGCACAATGAAAAGAGAAGCTTAACTTTGTGTGGGCAGAATTCACATGACACAAAGCAGTTTCGCCGAAAGCTTCATTCTGATTTCTCTCTGAGGTTATTTCTTTTTCAGGATATTCTAAAGAGTGCCTCCAAATGACCATGGATTCTTCAAAGACAGAATTTTGAAACAGGGCCACATAGAGTAAGCATAAATTCTGTGAAGTGAATGCACATATCAGCGAGCAGATTCTTGGAACGCTTCTTTTTCGATTTTATTTCAGTATATTTCACTATTTGCCATAGTCCTCAATGCACTCTAAAATATCACTTTTTCAGTTACAGAGGAACAGTGTTTAAACACTGCCTTGTGAGAAAAGTGGTATCACACCATGACACACGTGACACAGAGCAGTTTCACAGAAAGCTTCCTTCGGGTTTTTCTCTGAGGTTATTTCTTTTTCAGGATATTCTAAGGAGCATCTCCGAATGTCCTTTCTCAGATTCCACAGAAACAGTGATTCCAAACTGCTCAATCCAAAGAATGGTTTAACTCTTTGAGATGAATACAAACATCACAATAGAGTTGTGCAGAAAGCTTCCCTCCAGTTTTCGATGGGAGAGAGTTCCTTGTTCGACACAGGCCTCGGGTTACCACTTACTATCCCTTATCAGAACCCTTAGAGGCTGACTTTCAAGCTGGGAAATGTACAGTAAGCTTTAACCCTGTGAAAAGAATGGGGATGTCAGAAAGCAGTTTCTTCGAGTGCTTCTTTCTGTTTTTTATTGGACGACATTTCACTTTTTGCCATAGTCTTCAAAGTGCTCCGAATATCACTCTTTTGGTTTTACAGGAACAGTGGTCAAACGGTGCCTTATGAGAGGAACATGAAAACTCCCTAAGTGGAATACACACATCACCAACAGTTTCTCAGAAAGCTTCTCTCCAGTTTTTATCTGACTCTATTTCCTATTTGACCATAGACCCGAATGTGATCCCAAGTATCCCTTCACGGATCCATCCTTGAGTGAGGTTCGAAGCTGCATAATGTAAAGAAAGCTTCATCTATGTGAGGTAAATAAACATAGCAAAAAGCAGATTCACAGAAAGCTTCTTTCCAGTTCTTATCTGAAGATATTTCCTTTTTCACCATAGTCCTGAGTGTGCTCATGAAACTCCTTTCATGGATCCATCCCTGATGGTTTCCAAGCTGCGTAATGTAAAGGAAGCTTTACCTTGTGAGATGATTAGACATATCACAGAGTAGTTTCCTAGAAAGCTTCTTTCCAGGTCTTGTCTGAGGCTATTTCCCTTTTCACTGTCAGCATCAAGATGCTGCCGAATATCACTTGGTATGTGTTTCTACAAAAGAATTTCCCCAACGCTGTATGAGAAGAGAAGTATAACACTGTGAGTGGAATACACAAGTCACAAAGCAGTTTCTCGGAATGCTTCTCTCCATTTTCAATCTGAACAGATTTCCTTTTTCACCATAAGCCTCAAAGTGCTTCCGAATATCCCATCACTCATTAAACATACACAGGGTCATAAAACTGCTCAAGGAAAACAGAGGCTTAACTGAGTGAGAGAAATAAAGATGACAAAAAGCAGTTTCACAGAAAGCTTCCTTCTGGATTTTATCTAAGGATATTTCTTTCTCCATGTTCTAAGGATCATTCCCAAATGTCACTCCTCAGATTCCACAAAAACAGGGATTTCAATCTACTCAATCCAAAGAATGGTTTAAATCTATGAGATGAATACGCACATCGCAAAACAGTTGCTCAGAACGTTACTCTGCACGTTTCATCGAAAAATGTTTCCTTGCTCACCAAGTGAAGCTTCCGGGCGTCACTAAATATCACTTCACAGATCCTTCAAAGACAGAATTTTGAAACTGGGCAATATAGAGTAAGCATAAATTCTGTGAAGTGAATTCTCATATCAGAGAGCAGATTCCTGGAATGCTTCTTCCTCAATTTTATTTCAGTATATTTCACTATTCGCCATAGTCCACATTGTGCTCCGAAATACCACTTTTGCAGTTACACAGAAACCGTGTTTAAACACTGCCTTGTGAGAAAAGAGGTATAACTACCTGAAGGGAATGCATACATCACAAAGTAGTTTCTCAGAAAGCTTCTACCCAGTTTTCATCTGAAGATATCTCCTCTTTCATCGTAGGCCTGAATGTGCTCCCAAATGTCCCTTCATGAATTCCTGCATGACGGAGTTTCCAAACTGCATGATAAGAAAGGTTTGAACTATGCGAGATGAATAGATATATCTAACATGAAGCAGTTTCACAGAAATCTTTCCAGTTTTGTCTGAGGGTATTTTCTTTTTCACCATAGCCGACCCTATACTTTCGAATGTCTCCTGGTAGCTTTTTCTCCAAAAGGGATTCTGGAATCCTCTAGGATAAGAAAGGTATATTTCTGTGAGTGCAATGCACACGTCACAAAGCAGCTCCTCAGAAAGCTTCTCTCCAGTTTCAATCTGAAGACGTTTCCTTTTTCACCATAACCCTCAAATCGCTCCTGAATATCCCTTCACAGTCTAAACAAAAACATTGTAATGATGCTACTCAGTGAAAAGAGAAGCATAACTGTGTTAGTGGAATTCACATGACACAGAGCAGGTTCACAGAAAGCTTCCTTCTGGTTTCTCTCTCAGGTTATTTCTTTCTCAGAGTATTCTAAAAAGCGTGTGCAAATGTCCTTTCCCAGATTCCACAGAAACAGTGATTTCAAACTATTCATTCCAAAGAGTGATTTAACACTTTGAGACGAACACAAACATCAGAAAAGCATTGCACAGAAAGCTTCTCTCCAATTTTCGATGGGAGACATTTCCTTGCTCAACACAGGCCTCCATTTGCCACTTACTATCCCTTTGCACAACCCTCAGAGGCCGACTTTCAAACTCGGAAATTTAGATTAAGCTTTAACCCTGTGAAAATGGGCATGTCAGAGAGCAGTTTCTTCGAGTGCTTCTTTCTCTTTTTTATTGGACGACATTTCACTTTTTGCCATCATCTTCAATGTGCTCCGAATATCATTCTTTTGGTTTTACAGGAACAGTGTTCAAACTGTGCCTTATGAGAAGAACATTAAAACCCCCTGACTGAAATGCACACATCATCATGCAGTTTCTCAGAAAGCTTCTCTCCATTTTTTATCTGACTATATTTCCTATTTGACCATAGGCCCGCATGTGATCCCAAATATCCCTTCATGGATCAATCCACAAGGGAGTTTCCAAGCTGTGTAATGTAAAGAAAGCTTCATCTATGTGAGAAGAAGAAACATAGAAAAAAGCAGATTCACAGAAATCTTCTTTCCAGTTTTTATCTGAAGATATTTCCTTTTTCACCACAGTCCTGAGTGTGCTCCTGAAAATCCCTTCGTGAATCCGACCATGACAGTTTTCAAGCTGTGTAATGTAAGGAAACCTTTATCTCTGTGAGTTGATTACACATATCACAGAGTAGTTTCCTAGAAAGCTTCTTTCCAGGTTTTGTCTGAGGCTATTTCCCTTTTCATCATTGGCATCAACATGCTTCCGAATATCACTTGGTACCTGTTTCTCCAAAAGGATTTTCCCAACGCTGTATGAGAAGAGAGGTGTAACACTGTGCGTGGAATGCACACGTCACAAAGCAGTCCCTCGGAAATCTTCTCTCCAGTTTCAGTCTGAACATATTTCATTTTGCAACGTAGGCCTCAAAGTGCTCCCGAATGTCCCATCACACGGTAAACATACATAGGGTTATAAAACTACTCAACGTAAGGAGAGGTTTAACTAAGCGACAGGAATTAAGATGACACAGTGTAGTTTCCCAGAAAGCTTCTTTCTGGATTTTACCTGAGGATATTTCATTCTCCATGTTCTAAGGATCATTCCCAAATGTCCTTCGTCAGATTCCACAACAACAGTGATTTCAATCTGCTCAATCCAAAGAACAGTTTAAAACTATGAGACAAATACACACTTCGCAGAGCAGTTCCTCAGAAAGTTACTCTGCAGGTTTCATCGGAAGATGTTTCCTTGCTCACCACAAGCCTCTGGGCGTCACTAAATATCCCTTCACAGATTCTTCAAAGACAGATCTTCGAAACTGGGCAACATAGAGTAAGCATAAATTCTGTGAAGTGAATGAACATATCATAAAGCAGATTCTTGGAAAGCTTCTTTCTCGATTTTATTCCAGTATATTTCACTATTTGCTATAGTCCTCAATGCGCTGCAGAATATCACTTTTTCGGTTACACAGGAACAGTGTTTAAACACTGCCTTGTGAGAAAAGAGGTACAACTACTGAGCGGAATGCATAAATCACAACTAGTTTCTCAGAAAGCTTCTGTCCAGTTTTTATCTGAAGATATCTCTTTCACTGTAGGCCTGAATGTCCTCCCAAATGTCCCTTCGCAAATTCGTGCATTACAGAGTTTCCAAACTGTGTAATATAAGAAAGGTTTGAACTCTGCGAGATGAATAGATATATCTAACATGAAGCATTTTCACAGAAAACTTCTCTTCAGTTTTGTCTGAGGATATATCCTTTTTCACCATAGCCATCCCTGTACTCCCGAATATCTCTTGGTAGCTTTTTCTGCAAAAGGGATTCCGGAATCCTGTAGGAGAAGAAAGGTATATTTCTGTGAGTGGAATGCACACGTCACAAAGCAGTTCCTCGGAAAGCTTCTCTCCAGTTTCGGTCTGTACATATTTCCATTTTTACAGTAAGCCTCAAAGTGCTCCCAAATGTCCCATCACACACTAAACATACACAGGGTTATAAAACTACTCAACGTAAGGGGAGGCTTAACTAAGCAAGAGGAACTAAGACGACACAATGTAGTTTCACAGAAAACTTCCTTCTGGATTTTACCTGAGGATATTTCTTTCTCCATGTTCTAAGGATCATTCCCCAATGTCCTTCCTCCGAATTCAAAAAAAAGTGATTTGAGTCTGCTCAATCCAAAGAACGGTTTAAATCTATGTAACGAATGCACACATCACAAAGCAGTGGCTCAGAAAGTTACTCTGCAGGTTTCATCGGAAGATGTTTCCTTGCTCACTACATGACTCCAGGCGTCACTAAATATCCCTTCACAGATTCTTCAAAGACAGAATTTTGAAACTGGGCAACATACAGTAAGCATAAATTCTGTGAAGTGAATGCACATATCAGAGAGCAGAATCCTGGAACGCTTCTTCCTCAATTTTATTTCAATATATTTCAATATTCGCCATAGTCTCCAGTGTGCTCTGAAATATCACATTTTCAGTTTCACAGGAACAGTGTTCAAACCCTGCCTTGTGAGAAAAGAGTTATAACTCCCTGAAGGGAATGCATACATCACAAAGTAGTTTCTCAGAAAGCTTTTCTCCAGTTTTTATCTGAAGATATCTCCTCTTTCACTGTAGGCCTGAATGTGCTCCCGAATGTCCCACCGTGGATTCGTGCATGGTGGCATTTCCAAACTGCATAATATAAGAAAGGTTTGAACTATGCGAGATGAATAGATATATCTAACACGAAGCAGTTTCACAGAAATCTTCTTTCCAGTTTTGTCTGAGGATATTTCCCTTTTCACCATAGCCGTCCCTATACTCCCAAATGTCTCTTGGTAGCTTTTTCTCCAAAAGGGATTCTGGAATCCTCTAGGAGAAGAAAAGTATATTTCTGTGAGTGGAATGCACATGTCACAAAGCAGCTCCTCAGAAAGCTTCTCTCCATTTTCTATATGAAGACGTTTCCTTTCTCAGGGTAACCCTCAAATTGCTCCTGAATATCCCTTTGCAGTCTAAACAAAAACAGTGTTATGATACTGCTCAATGAAAAGAGAAGCTTAGCTGTGTGAGTGGAATTCACGTGACATGCAGCAGTTTCAAAGAAAGCTTCCCTCTGGTTTCTATCTGAGGTTATTTCTTTTTCAGGTTATTCTAAAGTGCCTCTCCAAACGTCCTTTCTCAGATTCCACAGACACAGTGATTTCAAACTGCTCAATCCAAAGAATGATTTAACTCTTTGACATGAATACAAGCATCACAAAAGAGTTGCACAGAAAGCTTCTCTCCAATAATCGATGGGAGACATATCCTTGCTTGACACAGGCCTCCGGTTGCCACTTACTATCCCTTCGCAGAACCCTCAGACTCTGACTTTCAAACTGGGAAATGTAGAGTAAGCTTTAGCCCTGTGATAAGAATGGACACGTCAGAGAGCAGTTTCTTAGAGTGCTTCTTTCTGTTTTTTATTGCACATCATTTCACTGTTTGCCATAGTCTTCATTGTGCTCCGAATATCACTCCTTTGGTTTTACAAGAACAGCGTTCAAACAGTGCCTTATGAGAAGAACATTAAAACTCTCTGAGTGGAATGCACACATCACCAAGCAGTTCTTCAGAAAGCTTCTCTCCAGTTTTTATCTGACTATATTTCCTATTTGAACATAGGCCCGAATGTGATCCCAATATCCCTTCATGGATCCATCCATGAGGGAGTTTCCAAGCTGTGTAATGTGAATAAAGCTTTATCTTTTTGAGAAGAGTAAACATAGAGAAAAGCAGATTCACAGAAAGCTTCTTTCCAGTTTTTATCTGAAGATATTTCCTTTTTCCCCGTAGTCCTGAGTTTACTCCCGAAAGTGCCTCCGTGCATCTGTCCATGAGAGTTTTGAAGCTGTGTAATGTAAGGAAACCTTTTTCTATGTGAAATGATTGCACATATCACAGATTAGTTTCCTAGAAAGCTTCCTTCTAGGTTTTTTCTGAGGCTATTTCCCTTTTCATCATCGGCATCAACATGCTCCCGAATATCACTTGGTACCTGTTTCTCCAAAAGGATTTTCCTGACGCTGTATGAGAAGAGAGGTATAACACTGTGAGTCAAATGCACACATCACAAAGCAGTTCCTCGGAAAGCTTCTCTCCAGTTTCAGTCTGAACATATTTCCTTTTTCACCATAAGCCTCAAAGTGTTCCCGAATGTCCCATGACACGCTAAATATACACAAGGTTATAAAACTACTCATGTAAGGAGAGGCTAAATTAAACGAGAGGAATGAAGAGGACACAAAGTAGTTTGACAGACAGCTTCCTTCTAGATTTTACCTGAGGATATTTCTTTCTCCATGTTCTAAGGATTGTTCCCAAATGTCCTTCTCAGATTACACAAAAACAGTGATTTCAATCTGCTCAATCCAAAGAACAGTTTAAATTTATGAGACGAATACACACATCACAAAGCAGTTGCTCAGAAAGTTACTCTGCAGGTTTTTTCGGAAGATATTTCCTTGCTCACAACAAGCTTCCAGGCCTCACTAAATATCCCTTCACAGATTTTTCAAAGACAGAATTTCGAAACTGGGTAACATAGAGTAAGCGTAAATCCTGTGAAGTGAATGCACATATCAGAGAGCAGATTCTTGGAACCCTTCTTTGTCAATTTTATTTCAGTATATTTCACTATTTGCCGTAGTCCTCAGTGGACTCTGAAATATCACTTTTTCCGTTGCACAGCAACAGGGTTTAAACACTGCCTTGTGAAAAAAGAGGTACAACTCCCTGAGCAGAATGCATACACCATAAGTAGTTTCTCAGAAAGCTTCTATCCAGTTTTTATCTGAAGATATCTCCTCTTTCTCCATAGGCCTGAATGTGCTCCCAAATGTCCCTTCACAGATTCGTGCATGATGATGTTTCCAAACTGCATAATATAAGAAAGGTTTGAACTATGCCAGATGAATAGATATATCTAACATGAAGCAGTTTCACAGAAAGTTTCTTTCCAGTTTTGTCTGAGGATATTCCCCTCACCATATCCATCCCTATACACCCGAATGTCTCTTGGTAGCTTTTTCTCCAAAAGGGATTCCGGAATCCTCTAGGAGAAGAAAGGTATATTTCTGCGAGTGGAATTCACACATCACAAAGCAGCTCCTCAGAAAGCTTCACATCAGTTTCTATCTGAAGACGTTTCCCTTCTCATCGTAACCCTCAAATCGCTCCTGAATATCCCTTCGAGGTCTAAACAAAAAAGGTATATTTCTGCGAGGGGAATTCACACATCACAAAGCAGCTCCTCAGAAAGCTTCGCAACATTTTCTATCTGAAGACGTTTCACTTCTCACCGTAACCCTCAAATCACTCCTGAATATCCCTTCACAGTCTAAACAAAAACAGTGTTATGATACTGATCAATGAAAAGAGAAGCTTAACTGTGTGAGCGGAATTCACGTGACACAGAGCAGTTTCACAGAAAGCTTCCTTCTGGTTTCTCTCTGATGTTAATTCTTTTTCAGGATATTCTAAAGAGCATCTCCAAATGTCCTTTCTCAGATTCCACAGACACAGTGATTTCAAACTGCTCAATCCAAAGAATGATTTAACTCTTTGGGTGGAATACAAACATCACAAAAGAATTGCGCAGAAAGCTTCTCTCCAGTTTTCAATGGGAGACATTTCCTTGCTCGACACAGGCCTCTGGTTGCCACTTACTATCCCTTCGCAGAACCCTCAGTGGCCGACATTCAAACTGGGAAATGTAGAGTAAGCTTTAACCCTGTGAAAAGAATGGGCATGTCCGAGAGCAGTTTCTTTGAGTGCTTCTTTCTGTTTTTTATTGGACGATATTTCACTTTTTGCCATAGTCTTCATGTGTTCCAAATATCACTCTTTTGGTTTTACAGGAACAGTTTTCAAACTGTGCCTCATGAGAAGATCATTAAAACGCCTTGAGTGGAATGTACACATCAACAAACAGTTTCTCAGAAAGCTTCTCTCCAGTTTTTATATGACTATATTTCCTATTCGACCACAGGCCCAAAAGTGATCCCAAATATCCCTTCATGGATCCGTCCACGAGGGAGTTTCCAAGCTGTGTAATGTAAAGGAAGCTTCATCTATGTGAGAAGAATAAACATAGCAAAAAGCAGATTCACAGAAACCTCCTTTCCAGTTTTTATTTGAAGATATGTCCTTTTTCACGATAGTCCTGAGTGTGCTCCCGAAAGTCCCTTCGTGGATCCGTCCATGACAGTTATAACCTGTGTAATGTAAGGAAACCTTTATCTATGTGAGATGATACCACGTATCACAGAGTATTTTCCTAGAAAGCTTCTTTCCAGGTTTTGTCTGAAGTTATTTCGCTTTTCATCATCAGCATCAACACGCTCCCGAATATCACTTGTTACCTGTTTCTCCAAAAAGGTTTCCCCGAAGCTGTATGAGAAGAGAGGTATAACACTGTGAGTGGAATGCACACGTCACAAAGCATTTCCTCGGAAAGCTTCTCCAGTTTCGGTCTGAACATATTTCCTTTTTCACAGTAAGCCTCAAAGTGCTCCCGAATGTCCCATCACATGCTAAACATACTCAGCATTATAAAAGCACTTAACATAAGGAGAGGCTTAACTGAGCGAGAGGAATTAAGACGACACAGAGTAGTTTCACAGAAAGCTTCCTTCCGGATTTTACCTGAGGATATTTCTTTCTCCATGTTCTAAGGATCGTTCCCAAATGTCCTTCCTCAGATTCCACAAAAACAGTGATTTCAATCTGCTCAATCCAAAGAATGGTTAAAATCTATGAGATGAATGCACACATCGAAAAGCAGTTCCTCAGAATGCTACTCTGCTGGTTTCACCAGAAGATGTTTCCTTGCTCACCACAAGGCTCCGGGCATCACTAAATATGCCTTCATGGATACTTCAAAGACAGAATTTCTATTCTGGGAAACATAGAGTAAGCATAAATTCTGTGAAGTGAATGCCAGTATCAGAGAGGAGATCCTTGGAATGCTTATTTCTCGATTTTATTTTGGTATATTTCACTATTTGCCATAGTGCTCAGTGCGCTCCGAAATATCACTTTTTCGGTTACACAGGAACAGTGTTTAAACACTGCCTTATGAGAAAAGAGGTAAAACTGCCTGAGCAGAATGCATGCATCACAAGTAGTTTCTCAGAAATCTTCTATCCAGTTTTTATCTGAAGATATCTCCTCTTTCACCATATGCCTGAATGTGCTCCCAAATGTCCCTGTGCAGATTCGTTCATGACGGAGTTTCCGAACTGCGTAATATAAGAAAGGTTTGAACTATGCGAGATGAATAGATATATGTAACCCGAAGCACTTTCACAAAAAGCTTCTTTCCAGTTTTGTCTGAGGATATTTCCTTTTTCACCATAGCCGTACCTATACTCACGAAAGTCTCTTTGTAGCTCTTTCTCCAAATGGGATTCCAGAATCCTCTAGGAGAATAAAGGTATATTTCTGAGAGTGTAATGCACACATCACAAAGTAGCTCCTCAGAAAGCTTCTCTCCAGTTTCTTTCTGAAGATGTTTCCTTTCTCACTGTAATCCTCAAATCTCTCCTGAATATCCCTTCGCAGTCTAAACAAAAACAGTGTTATGATACTGCTCAATGAAAAGAGAAGCTTAACTTTGTGTAAGCGAAATTCACATGAAACAGAGCAGTTTCACAGAAAACTTAATTCTGCTTTCTCTCTGAGCTTTCTTTTTTTTCAGGATATTCTGGAGAGCATTTCCAAATGTCCTTTCTCAGATTCCACAGAAACAGGGATTTCAAACTGCTCAATCCAAAGATTGTTTTAACTCTGTCAGATGAATACAAACATCACAAAAGACTTGCGCAAAATGCTTCTCTCCAATTTCCGATGGAAGACATTTCATCACTCGACACAGGCCTCTGTTTGCCACTTACTATCCCTTCGCAGACACCTCAAGGACTGACTTTCAAACTGGGAAATGTAGAGTAAGTTTTAACTCTGTGAAGAGAATGGACAAGTCAGAGCAGATTCTTCGAGTGCTCCTTTCTCCTTTTAAATGGACGACGTTTCACTTTTTGCCATCATCTTCAATGTGCTCCAAATATCACTCTTTTGGTTTCACAGGAACAGTGTTACAAATGTGCCTTATGAGAAGAAAGTTATAACTCCCTGAGTGGAATGCACACGTCGCCAAGCAGTTTCTCAGAAAGCTTCTCCCCAGTTTTTATCTGATAGTATTTCCTATTTCACTGTTGGCCCGAATGTGATCCCAAATATCCCTTCATGGATCCATCCTCGAGTGAGTTTCCCAGCTGCATAATGTAAGGAAAGCTTCATCTATGTGAGATGAATAAACATAGCAAAAAGCAGATTCACAGAAATCTTCTTTCCAATTTTAATCTGAAGATACTTCCTTTTTCTTCATAGTCCTGAATGTGCTCCCAAAGGTTCCATTGTGGATCTGTCCATGACAGTTTCCAAGCTGTGTAATGTAAAGACAGCTTTACCTTGTGAAATGATTACACATGTCACAGAGTATTTTCCTAGAAAGCTTCTTTCCATTTTTTGCCTGAGGCGATTTCCCTTTTCACCGTTGGCATCAACATCGTCCCGAATATCACTTGCTATGTGTTTCTACAAAAGGATTTCCCCGACGCTGTATGAGAAGAGGTATAACACTGTGAGTGGAATACACAAGTCACAAAGCAGTTCCTCGGAACTCTTCTCTCCAGTTTTTATCTGAACATATTTCCTTTTTCACCATAGGCCCCAAAGTGCTCCCGAATATTCCATCACTTGTTAAACATACACAGGGTCAGAAAACTGCTCAATGAAAACAGAGGCTTAACTGAGCAAGAGGAATTAAGACAACTCAGAGCAGTTTCACAGAAAGCTTCCTTCTGGATTTAATCTGAGGATATTTCTTTCTCCATTTCTAAGGATCGTTCCAAAATGTCCTTCCTCAGATTCCACAAAAACGGTGATTTCAAGGTGCTCAATCCAAAGAATGGTTTAACTCTATGAGACGAATACACACATCACAAAGCAGTTGCTTAGAAAGTTTCTCTGCAGGTTTCATTGGAAGGCATTTCCTTGGTCACCACAAGCCTTTGGACGTCACTAAATATCCCTTCACAAATTCTTCAAAGACAGAGTTTCAAAACTGGGCAACATAGAGTAAGCATTAACTCTGTGAAGTGAATGCACATGTCAGAGAGCAGATTCTTGGAACGCTTCTTCCTCGATTTTATTTCAGTATATTTCCCTATTTGCCATAGTCCTCAATGCTCTCTGAAATATCACATTTTCAGTTTCACAGGAACAGTGTTCAAACACTGCCTTGTGAGAAAAGAGGTATAACGTCCTGAGTGGAATGCATACGTCACAAAGTAGATTCTCAGAAAGCTTCTTTCCAGTTTTTTTCTGATGATATCTCCTCTTTCACCAAAGGCCTGAATTTGCTCCTAAATGTCCCTTCGTGGATCCGTGCAAGACCGAGTTTCCAAACTGCGTATATAAGAAAGTTTGAACTATGTGAGATGAATAGATTTATCTAACATGAAGCAGTTTCACAGAAATCTTCTTTCCAGTTTTGTCTGAGGATATTCCCTTTTTCATCATAGCCATCTCTATACTCCCGAATGTTTCTTGGTAGCTTTTTCTCCAAAAGGGATTCCGGAATCCTCTATGAGAAGAAAGGTATATTTCTGTGTGTGGAATGCACACGTCACAAAGCAGCTCCTCAGAAAGCTTCTCTCCAGTTTGTATATGAAGACGTTTCCTTTCCCACTGAAAGCCTCAAAGTGCTGCTGAATATCCCTTCTGAGACTAAACAAAAACAGTGTTATGATACTAGTCAATGAAAAGAGAAGCTTAACTGTGTGCGTGGAATCCACGTGACACAGAGCAGTTTCACAGAAAGCTTCCTTCTGGTTTCTCTCTGAGGTTATTTCTTTTTCAGGATATTGTAAAGAGCGTTTTCAAATGTCCTTTCTCAGATTCCACAGAAACAGTGATTTCAAACTGTGCAATCCAAAGAATGATTTAACTCTCTGAGATGAATACAAATATCACCAAAGAATTTTGCAGAAAGCTTCTCTCCAATTTTCAGTGGCAGACATTTCCCTGCTCGACACAGGCCTCTGCTTGCCACTTACTATCCCTTCGCAGAACCCTCAAAGGCCGACTTTAAAACTGGGAAATATAGAGTCAGTTTTAACCTTGTGAAAAGAATGGACATGCCAGAGAGCAATTTCTTCGAGTGATTCTTTCTGTTTTTTATTGGACGACATTTCACTTTTTGCCATAATCTTCAATGTGCTCCGAATATCATCCTTTTGGTTTAACAGGAACAGTGTTCAAACTGTGCCTTATGAGAAGAATGTTATAACTCCCTGAGTGGAATTCTCACATCACCAAGCAGTTTCTCAGAATGCTTCTCTCCAGCTTTTATCTGAATATATTTCCTATTTCACCATAGGCCTGAATGTGATCCCAAATATCCCTTCATGTGTCCATCCACGAGGGAGTTTCCAAGCTGTGTAATGTAAAGAAAGCTTCATTTATGTGAGATGAATAAACATAGCAAAAAGCAGAATTCACATAAAGCTTTTTTCCGGTTTTTATCTGAAGATATATCCTTTTTAACCATAGTCCTGAATGAGCTCCCGAAGGTCCCTTTGTGGATCCGTTCATGAGAGGTTCCAAGATGCGTAATGTAAAGAAAGCTTTATATATGTGATATGATTACACATATCACAAAGTAGTTTCCTAGAAAGCTTATTTCCAGTTTTTGTCTGAGGCTATTTCCCTTTTCACCATCAATATCAACATTCTCCCGAATATCACTTGGTACCTGTTTCTCCAAAAGGGTTGCCCCAACGCTGTATGAGAAGAAGGGTATAACACAGTGATTGGAATGCACACGTCACAAAGCAGTTCCTCAGAAAGCTTCTCTCCACTTGCTCTCTGAACATATTTCCATTTTCACGTAAGAGTCAAAGTGCTCCCGAATATCCCATCACATGCTAAACATACACAGGGTTAGAAAACTACTCAATGAAAGGAGAGGCTTAACTGAGTGAAAGGAATTAAGACGACACGGAGCTGTTTCACAGAAAGCTTCCTTCAGTCTTTTACCTGAGGTTATTTCTTTCTCCATATTTTAAGACTAATTGCCAAATGTCTTTCCTCAGATTCCACAAAAACAGTGATTTCAAGCTGCTAAATCCAAACAATGGTTTAACTCTATGAGATGAATACACACATCGAAAAGCAGTTGCTCAGAAAGGTTCTCTGCAGGTTTCATTGGAAGACGTTTCCGTGTTCAAAACCATCCTCCGGGCGTCACTAAATATCACTTCACAGTTTCTTCAAAGACAGAGTTTCGAAACTGGGCAATATATAATAAGCATTTACTCTGTGAACTGAATGCACATATCAGAGAGCAGATTTTTGGAACGCCTCTTCCTCGATTTTATTTCAGTGTATTTCACTATTCGCCAGAGTCCTCAATGCGGTATGAAATATCACTTTTTCGGTTTCAGAGGAAAAATATTCAAACGCTGCCTTGTGAGAAAAGAGGTATAACTCTGAGTGGAATGCATATATCACAAAGTAGTTTCTCAGAAAGCTTCTATCCACGTTTTATCTGAAGATATCTCCTCTTTCACCGTAGGCCTGAATGTGCTCCCCAATGTCCCTTTGTGGATCCATACATGACGGAGTTTCCAAACTGCGAAATACAAGAAAAGTTTTAACTTTGTGAGATGAATAAATATATCACAAAGCAGTTTCACAGAAATCTTTCCAGTTTTTGTCTGAGGATATTTCCTTTTCATGATATCCATCCCTATACAGCCAAGTGTCTCTTGGTACCTTTTTCTCCAAAAGGGATTCCAGAAAACTCTAGAAGAAGAGAAGTATATTTCCGTGAGTGGAATGCACACAGCACAAAGCAGCTCCTCAGGAAGCTTCTCTCCAGTTTTTATCTTAAGATATTTTCTTTTTCACCATAGTCCTGAGTGTGCTCCCGAAAGTCCCTTCGTGGATCCGTCCGTGACAGTTTTCAAGCTGTGTAATGTAAGGAAACCTTTATCTATGTGAGATGATTACACATATCCCTGAGTAGTTTCCTAGAAACTTCTTTCCAGGTTTTGTCTGAGGCTACTTCCATTTTCATAATCGGCATCAACATGCTCTCACATATCACTTGGTACCTATTTCTTCAAAAGGGTTTCCCTGACGCTGTATGAGAAGAGAAGAGAAGAGAGGAATAACACTGTGAGTGGAATGCACACATCACAAAGCAGTTCCTCGGAAAGCTTCTCTCCAGTTTTGGTCTGAACATATTTCCTTTTTCACCATAAACCTCAAAGTGCTCCCGAGTGTCCCATCACATGCTGAGCATACAAAGGTTTAGAAAACTGCTCAATGGAAAGAGAGGCTTAACTGAGCGAGAGGAATTAAGACGACTCAGAGTAGAGAAAGATTCCTACTGGATATTTCCTGAGGATATTTCTTTCTTCATAATGTAAGGATTGTTCCCAATTGCCCTTCCTCAGATTCCACAAAAACAGTCATTTCAAGCTGCTCAATCAACAGAATGGTTTAACTCTATGAAACAAATACATACATTGCAAACCAGTTGCTGACAAACTTTCTCTGCACGTTTCATCGGAAGACGTTTCCTCGCTCACCACAATCCTCTGGGCATCACTAAAGATCCCTTAACAGACTCTTCAAAGACAGAGTTTTGAAACTGGGCAACATAGAGTAAATGTTAACTCTGTGAAGTGAATGCACATATCAGTGATCAGATACTTGGAAGGCTTCTTCCTCGATTTTATTTCAGTATATTTCACTATTCGCCATAGTCCTCAATGCACTCCGAAATATCACGTTTTCCGTTTCTCAGGAACAGTGTTCAAACACTGCCTTGTGAGAAAAGAGGTATAACTCCCTGAGTGGAATGCATACATCACAAAGTAATTTCTCAGAAAGCTTATATACAATTTTTATCTGAAGATATCTCCTCTTTCACCATAGGCCTGAATGTGCTCCCGAATGTACCTTTGTGGATTCGTGCATGACAGAGTTTCCAAACTGCGTAATATAAGAAAAAATTTAACTACACGATGTGAGTAAGTATATCTAACACAAAGCAGTTTCACAGAAATCTTCTTTCCAGTTTTTATCTGGGATTATTTCCTTTTCAACCATAGCCATCCCTATACTCCCGAATGTCTCTTGGTAGCTTTTTCTCCCAAAGGGATTCCGAAATCCTCTAGAAGAAGAAAGGTATATTTCTGTGAGTGGAATTCACACGTAACAAAGCAGCTCCACAAAAAGCTTCTCTCCAGTTTCTGTCTAAAGAAGTTTCCTTTCTCACCATAAGCCTCAAAGAACTCCAGAATATCCCTGCACAGACTAAACAAAAACAGTGTTACGATACTGCTCAATGAAAAGAGAAGCTTAACAGTGTGAGTGAAATTCACGTGACACAGAGCAGTTTCATAGAAAGCTTCCTTCTGGTTTCTCACTGAGGTTATTTCTTTTTCAGGATAGTCTAAAGAGCATTTCCAAATGTCCTTCCTCAGATTACACAGTCACAGTGATTTCAAAAAGCTCAATCCAAAGAATGATTTAACTCTATGTGATGAATACGAACATTACAAAGAGTTGTTCAGAAAGCTTCTCTCCCATTTTTGATGGCAGACTTTTCCATGCTCGACACAGACCTCCAGTTGCCACTTACTATCCCTTCACAGAACCCTCAAAGATTGACTTTCAAACTGGGAAATGTAGAGGAAGCTTTAACCCAGTGAAAAGAATGGACATGTCAGAGAGCAGCTTCTTCGAGTGCTTCTTTCTGTTTTTCATTGGACGCCATTTCACTTTTTGCCATAGTCTTCAATGTGCTCCGAATATCACTCTTTTGATTTTACAGGAACAGTGTTCAAATTGTGCCTTATGAGAAGAAAGTTATAACTCCTTGAGTGGAATGCACACAACACAAGCAGTTTCTCAGAAGTTTTTATCTGACTATATTTGCTATTTCACCATATTTCTGTGAGTGGAATGCACACGTCACAAAGCAGTTCCTCAGAAAGCTTCTCTCCAGTTTCTATCTGAAGACGTTTCCTTTCTCACCGTACCCCTCAAAGTCCTCCAGAATATCCCTTCGAAGACTAAACAAAAACAGTGTAATGATTCTGCTTAATGAAAAGAGAAGCTTAACTGTGTGAGCAGAATTCACGTGACACAGAGAAGTTTCACAGAAAGCTTCCTTCTGCTTTCTCTCAGAGCTTATTTCTTTTTCAGAATATTCTAGAGAGCGTTTCCAAATGTCCTTTCTGAGATTCCACAGAAACAGTGATTTCAAACTGCTCAATCTAAAGAATGATTTAACTCTATGAGATCAAAACACACATCACAAAAGAGTTGCACAGAAAGCTTCTCTCCAATTTTCAATGGAAGACATTTCCTTGTTCTACACAGGCCCCCGATGCCACTTACTATCCCTTCGCGGAACTCTCAGAGACCGACATTCAAACGGGGAAATGTATAGTAAGTTTTAACCCTGTGAAAAGAATGGACATGTCAGAGAACAGTTTCATTGAGTGCTTTTTTCTGTTTTTTATTGAACGACATTTCACTTTTTGTCTTAGTCTTCAATGTGCTCCAAATATCACTCTTTTGGTTTTACAGGAACAGGGTTCAAACTGTGCCTTATGAGAAGAAAGTTATAGCTCCCTGAGTGGAATGCACACATCACCAAG
>NW_012119121.1:427451-432626 GCF_000951035.1 Colobus angolensis palliatus
TTTCTCAGAATGCTTCTTTCCAGTTTTTACCTGAGGATATTTCCTGTTTCACCACAGCACTCAATGAGCTCCCAAATATCACTTGGCAGAATCCATGACAACAGTGTTAGCAAACTGTTGCAAGAAGGGAAAAGTGAATCTCCGTGTTATGAATTCACACATGAGAAAGCAACTTCTGAGAAAGATTCTTTCTAGCTATTATCTGAGGATATTTCCGTTTTCACCATAGGCCTCAATGCACTCCCAAATATCACTTTGCAGATTCCATGAAAACACTGTTAGCAAACTGCGTCATGAAGACTAAGTTGTTACTCTGTGAGATCAATTCACATATCACAAAGAAGTTTGTCACAAAGTTTGTTTCACGTTTTTAATTGAGGATATTTCCTGTAACAGCCTAGGCCTCAAGTCTGGTTTAAGTGTATGAGGTGAAATCACACATCACAAAACAGTTTCTCAGAAATCTTCTTTCTACTTTTTATCTGAGAATATTTACTTTTTCACTATAGGTCTCAACTCGCTCCCAAATATCACATTGCAGATTCCAAGAAAACAGAGTTTACAAACTACTCTATGAAAAGAAAGGTGTTACTCTGTGAGTTGAATGCACACTTCATGTATAAATTTCTCAGAAAGCTTCTTTCTTGTTTTTATCTGCTCTATTTCCTTTGTCACCCTAGGCTTCAATGCGATTGAAAATATCCTTTCTCAGATTCCCCGAAAACATGCTACCAAATTGCTCCATGGAAAGTATCAGGAAATGCTGTGAGATGAGTTCACGAAGCAGAAAGCAGTTTCTCAGAAAGATTCTTCCTTTTTTTTACGTTATGGTACTTCCTTTTTCACTGTAGGCCTCAACACACTAGTGAATATCCCTTTGCAGTTTACATAAAACCAGTGTTAGCAAACTGCTCCATGAAAAGAAACGTGTAAATCTGTGAGATGAGTTCACACATCACAAAGCAGTTTCTCAGAAAGTTGTCTTTTGTTTTTTGTCTGAGGATATTTCCTTTGTCACTATAGGCTTCAATGACACCCAAAGTATCCCTTCTCAGATTCCCCAAAAACAGTGCTACCAAACTGATGCCTGAAATGAATTGTGTAACTCTTTGATATGAGTTAAAACATCACAAAATGGTTTCTCAGAATGTTTCTTTCTAGTTTTTATGAGAGGATATTTACATTTTCACCATAGGCCTCAATGTGTTCTCGAATATCCCATTGCAGATTCCACAAGAAAAGTGTTAGTAAACTTCTCAATTGAAAGAACTGTGTAACTCTGTGAGATGAAATCACACATCACTAATAAATTTCTCAGAAAATTTCTTTCTAGTTTTTATCTGAGGATATTTCCTTTGTAACAATAGGCTTCAATGCGATGAAAATCATCCCTTCTTAGATTCCCCAAAAACAGTGCTACAAAACTGCTTCATGAAAATAATGGTTTAACTCAGTGAACTGAATTCACACACCACAAATCTGTTTCTCAGAAAGCTTATTTCTAGTTTTTTTCTAAGGATATTTCCTTTTTCAAAATAGGCCTCAATGCACTCCCAAATACACCACTGAAGATTTCAGGAAAAAAATGTTAACAAACTTCTCAATGAAAGGAATGGTGTAACGCTGTGAGATGAATTCACACGTCACAAAGAAGTTTCACAGAAATCTTTTTTTGGTTTTTATCTGAGGATATTTCCTTTGTCACCGTAGGCCTCAATGCACTCCCAATTATCTTATTGCAGATCCCATGAAAACAGTGTTATCAGACCGCTCAATGAAAAGAACAGTATAATTCTGTAAGATGAATTCACTCATCACAAAGCAGTTTGTCAGAATGTTTCTTTCTACTTTTTATATAAGGATATTTCCTTTTTCAGTACAGACCTCAGTGCACTCCCAAATATCCCTTTGCAGATTCCATAAAAACCGTGTTAGCAAACTGCTCCATGAAAAGAAAGATGTAACTCTGTGAGATTAATGAACACATCACAAAGAATATCTCAGAAAGCTTCTTTCTGGTTTTTCTCTAAGGATATTTCCTTTTTCAAAATAGGCCTCAATGCACTCCCGAATACACCATTGCAGATTTCAGGAAAGAAGTGTTAGCAGACTTCTCAATGAAAGGAATGGTGTAACACTGTGAGATGAATTCACACGTCACAGAGAAGTTTCACAGAAATCTTCCTGTGGTATTTATCTGAGGATAATTCCTTTGTCACCATAGGCTTCATTGCAATAGAAAATAACCCTTCCCTGATTCCCCAAAAACAGTGCTACAAAACTGATCAATGAGAAGAATTATGTAACACTCTGAAATGAATTAAGACATCACAAAGCAGTTTCTCAGAAAGCTACTTTCTAGTTTTTGTCTGAGGATATTTCCTTTGCCCCTATAGGCTTCAATGCAATCCAAAATATCCCTTCTCAGATTCCCAAAAAGAGTGCTAACAATCTGCATCATCAAAATAAAGGTGTAACTCTGTGAGATGAATTCACACATCACAAGCAGTTTCACAGAAAGCTTATTTTTTCTTTTGTCTGAGAATATTTCCCTTGCCACCAAAGGCTTCAATATACTCTGAAATACCCTTTGGCAGATAGCATGGAAACAGTGTTGGCAAACTGCTCCACGAAAATACTGCTGTAAATCTGTGAGATGAATTCACACATCAAAAAGCAGTTTCTCAGAAAGCTTCCCTCTAGTTTTTACTTGGGGACATTTCCTTTTTCATCATAGGTCTCAACTTGCTTCCCAATATCACTTTGTAGATGCCACGAAAACAGTTTCAGCAAGTAGCTCCATGAAAAGAAAGGTGTTACTCTATGAGATGAATATACACATCACAATTAAGTTTCTCAGAGAGTTTCTTGCTAGTTTTTATCTGATTATATTTCCATTGTTACCCTAGGCTTCAATGCAATCCAAACTATCCCATCTCAGATTCCCCAAAAACAGTGCTACCAAACTGTTCCATGAAAAGAATGCTGTAACTCAGTGAGATGAATTCACACATCACAAAGCTGTTTCTCAGACAACTTCTTTCTAGATTTTATCTTGGGATATTTCTTTTTTTTCCATATTCCACAATGCTCTCCAGAATATCCCATTGCAGATTCCACAAAAAAAAAGTTTAGAAAACATCTCAATGAAAATAATGGGGTAACTCTGTGAGATGAATTCACACATCACAAAGCAGTTTCACAGAAAGCTTCTGTTTGATTTTAATTTGAGGGTATTTCCTCTTTCACCATAGGTCTAAATGCACTCAAAAATATCCATAGGCAGATTCCATGAAAACAGTGTGAGCAAATGGCTCCATGAGAAAAATGTGTAACTCTGTTAGGTGAAATCACACATCACAAAGAACTTTCTCAGAAACCTTGTTTCTAGTTTTTATCTGAGGATATTTCCTTTGTAACCATAGGCTTTGATGCGATTCCAAATATCCCTTCTGAGATTCCCCAAAAACAGTGCGACCAAACTGTTCCATGAAAAGTGTGGTGTAACTCTGTAAGATGAATTCACACATCACAAAGCATTTTCCTAAAAAGCTTCTTTCTAGTTTTTTTCTGAGAATATTTCCTTTTTCACCTTAGACCTCAACTCGCTCCCAAATATCCCTTTGTAGGTTATATGAAAGCAGTGTTAGCAAATGGCGCCATGAAAAGAATGGTGTTACTCTGTGAGATGAATACACACATCACAAAGAAGTTTTTCTGAAATCTTCTTTCTAGTTTTAAACTGAGAATATTTCCTTAGGCACCTTAGGTTCCAATGCAATCCAAAGTATCTCTTCTCAGACTCCCCAAAAACAGTGCTACAAAAGTGCTCCATGAAAAGAATGGTGTACCTCAGCGAGATGAATTGACACATAATAAAGTGGTTTCTCAGAAAGCTTCTTTACATTTTTTATCTGAGGATATTTCCTTTTCCACCATATTCCTCAATGAACTCCAGAATATCCCATTGCAGATTAAAGGAAAATGTTTTGGCAAACTTCTCAATGAAAGGAACGTTGTAGTGGTATGAGGTGAATTGACACATCACAAAGCAGTTTCACAGAAAGCTCCTTTTTGGTTTTGATTGGAGTATATTTCCTTTGTCAAAATAGACTTCAATGCACTCCCAAATATCCTACCTATTACAGATTCCAAGAAAAAAGTCTTATCAAACTGCTCAATGAAAATTACAGTTTAACCCTGTGAGATGAATTCACACATCACAAAGCTGTTTCTCAAAAAGTTTCTTTCTAGTTTTTATCTGAGGATATTTCCTTTTCCACTATAGGCCTGAAAGTGCTCACAAATAACCCTTTGCAGGTTCCACGAAAACAGTGTTAGCAATCTACTCCATGAAAAGAAAGGTGTTACTCTGTCAAGTGAATACATATATCACAAGGGGCTTCTCAGAAAGCTTCTTTCTAGTTTTTATCTGAGGATATATCCTTTGTCACCATAGGCTTCAATGTAATCAAAAATATCTCTTCTCTGATTCCCCTAAACAGTGCTTCCAAACTGCTCCATGAAAACAGTCAGGTAACTTTGTGAGATGAATTCACAAATCACAAAACAGTTTGTCAGAAAGTTTCTTACAAGTTTTTGTCTCAGGATATTTTCTGAAGCTTATTCTAACCTTATTCTAAGCTTCAAAGTGCTCAAAAAATATCCTATTACAGATTCCAAGAACACAGTATTAGCAAATTACTCAATGAAAAGAACAGTGTAACTGTGTGAAATGAATTCACCCATCACAAAGCAGTTTCTCAGAAAACTTCGTTTTGTTTTTTATCTGAGTATATTTCCTTTTTCACCATAGGCTTCAATGTGATCCAAATTATCCCTTCTCAGACTCCCCAAAATCAGTGCTACGAAACTTCTCCATGAAAAGAATCATGTAACCCTGTTAGCTGAATTAACACATCACCAAGCGATTTATCAGGAAGCTTCTTTCTAATTTTTATCTGAGGGTATTTCCTTTTCCAACATAGGCTTCGATGCGCTCTCAAATGCCCCTTCTCAGAAAGCACTAAAACAGTGATACCAAAGTGCTTCCTCAACAGAAACGTTTAGCTCTATGACATGAATGCACACATCACAAAGGAGTTTCTCAGAAAACTTCTCCCCAGTTTTTAACCTGAAAATATTTCATTTCTCACCACTGTACTCTGTGCACTC
>NW_012119121.1:433186-434718 GCF_000951035.1 Colobus angolensis palliatus
TTTCTAGTTTTTATATGAGTATATTTCCTTTGTCACCATCAGCATCAATGCACTTCGAAATATCCCATTGCAGATTTCAAGAAAACAGTGTTAGCAAACTGCTCAAAGAAGAGAATGGTGTAACTCTGTGAGATGAGTTCACACATCACAAAGCAGTTTCTCAGAAGGCTTCCTTTTGGTTTTTATCTGAGGATATTTCTTTGCCACCAGAGGCTTCAAAGTGATACAAAATACCCCTTCTTGGACATCACAAAAAGAGTGAGGTCAAAGTGCTCCCTCAACAGAAACGTATAGCTCTATGAGACAAATGCACACATCACAAAGACGTTTCCCTGAAAACTTCTCTCCAGTTGTTACTTGAAGAATTTTGTTTTTCCACCTTAGGCCTCTACAAGCTCCTAAATATCCCTCTGTAGATTCCACAAGAAGAGTGCTAAAGAACTGCTCCATGAAAAGAATGATGTAACTGTGAGATAAATTGACCCATCATAAAGTAATTTCTCAGGAAGCTTCTGTCTAGCTTTTACCTGAGGATATTTCCGTTTCCACTATAGGCTTCAATACACTCCCAAATATCCCTTCTCTTCTTTCTAGTTTTATATGAGGATATATCCTTTGTAACCATAAGTTTCAATAAGTTCTATGAAATATCAGAATGGAGATTCCAAGACAACAGTGTAACCCAACTGCTAAATGCAAGGAACAGTGTAACTCTGTGAGAAGAATTCACACACCACAAAGCAGTTTCTCAGAAAGCTTCTTTTCAGTTTTTATTTGAATATATTTTCTTTTTCACCATAGGCCTCAATGCACTCCCAAATATCCTACTGAAGATTCCATGAAAACAGTGCTATCAAACTGCTTTATGAAAACAGCAGTGTAACTCTGTGAGACGAATTCACACAGCATAAAGTGTTCTCTCAGAAAGTTTCTCTCTAGCTTTAATCAGAGGATATTTCCATTGTCACCATAGGCTTGAATGTGACCGAAAATATCCCTTCTCAGCCTCCCCAAAATAGTGCTAACAAACTGTTCCATGAAAAGAATGGTGTAACTCTGTGAGACGAATTCACATATCATAAAGATGTTTCTCAGAAAACTTCTTTCAAGTTTTTATCCGAGGACATTTCGTTTTTCAATGTAGGCCTCTATGTGCTTCAGAATATCCCATTGCAGATTTCATGAAAACAGTGTTAGCAAACAGCTCCATGAAAAGAAAAGTGTATTTCTGTGAGATGAATTCACACACCACAAAGTGGTTTCTCAGAAAGATTGTTTCTAGTTTCTCTATGAGGATATATCATTTTTCAACATAAGCTTCAATGCTCTGTGAAATATCAGAATGCAGATTCCAAGACAACAATGTAAACAAACTGCTCAATGCAATGAAGAGTGTAACTATGGGAGAGGAATTCTCACAGTACAAAGCAGTTTCTCAGAAAGCTTCTTTTTAGCTTTTATCTAAGGCTATTTCCTTTTTCACCATATTCCTCAATGAGCTCTCAAATATCCTATTGCAGACTCCACGAAAA
>NW_012119121.1:442878-445760 GCF_000951035.1 Colobus angolensis palliatus
CACAAATACCCCATTGCAGATTCCACAAAAGCAATGCTACCTAACAGCTCAATGAATACAATGGTGTAACTCTGTGAGATGAAATCACATATCAGAATTCAGTTTCTCAGAAAGCTTCTTTCTAGTTTTTATTTGAGGATATTTCCTTATTCACTGTAGACCTCAATGCAATCCCAAATATCCCTTTGCAAATTCCATGAAAACAGTGTTAGGAAACTGCTAAATCAAAAGAACAGTGTAGCTCTGTGAGATGAAATCACACATCACAATGCAGTTTCTCAGAAAGCTTCTTTCCAGTTTTTATCTGAGTACATTCCCTTTTTCTTTTTAAGCATCAATGTGCTAGCAAATATTCCTTTACAGATTCCAAGAAAACAGTGCAAGAAAAGGGCTCCATGAAATGAGAGGTGTAACCCTGTGAGATGAATTCACACATTCCAAAGAACATTCTCAGAAAGCTGCTTTCGAGTTTTTATCTGAGGATATTTTCTTTGTCACCATGGGGTGCATGGAATGCAATGCATTCCAAAATATCCCTTCTAAGATTCCTCAAAAACAGTGCTAACAAACGGCTACATGAAAACGATTGGGTAACTCTGTCAAATGAATTCACACATCAGAAAGCATTTTCATAGAAAGCTTCTTTCTAGTTTTTATAAGAGGGTATTTCTTTTGCCACCTTCAGCTTCAAAGCACTCTAAAATAACCTTTTGCAGATTCCACGAAAACAGTGTTAGCAAACTGCTCAATGAAAACAATGGTGTAAATCTGTGAGATGATTTCACACATCACAAAGCAGTTTCTCAAAAAGCTTCTTTCTAGTTTTTGTCTGAGGATATTTCCTCTTCCACCATAGGCCTCAATATGCTCCCAAATATGCCTTTGTAGATTCCACGAGAACAGTGTTAGCAAACTGCTGATTAAAAAGAATGTTGTAATTTTGTGAGATGAATTCACACATCACACAGCAGTTTCTGAGAAATGTTCTATTTGGTTTTTATCTGAGCATAATTCCTTTGTCACCATAAGTTTCAATGCACTCCCAAATATCCTATTGCAGATATTAAGAAAACAGTGCTATCTAACAGCTAATTAAAAGAACGGTGTCACTCTGTGAGATGAATTCACAAATCACAAAGCAGTTTCTCAGAAAGCTTCTTTCTAGTATTTACCTAAAGATATTTCCTTTTTCACTATAGGTCTCAATGCACTCCCAAATATCACTTTGCAGATTCCACGATAACAGTGTTAGCAAACGGCTCCATGAAAAGAAAGGTGTAACACAGTGAGATGAATTCACACATCACAAAGAACGTTCAAAGAAAGCTTCTTTCTAGTTTTCATCTAGGGATATTTCCTTTGTCACTACAGACTTCAATACGATCCAAAATATCTCTTCTCAGATTCCCCAGAAACAGTGCTACTAAACTGCTCCAAGAAAAGAACCATGTAACTCTGTGAGATCAATTTACAAATCAAGAAGCAGTTTCTCCCAAATCTTCTTTCTATTTTTTCTATGAGGATATTTACAATGCATCATAAGCTTCAATTCGCTCTGAAATATCAAACTGCAGATACAAAGAAAACAGTGCTGGCAAACAGCTCAATAAAAAGAACTGTGTAACACTGTGAGATGAATTCACACATCACAAAGCAGTTTTCAAGAGCTTCTTTTTAGTTTTTATCTGAGGATATTTCCTTTTTCACCAAAGGTCTCAATGTGCTCCAAATTATTCCTTTGTGGATTCCACTGAAACAGTGTTAGCAAACTTCTCAATGAAAAGTATGGTGTAACTCTGTGAGATAAATTGACATATCACAAAGAAGTTTCTCAGTGAGCTTCTTTCTAGTTTTTATTGGAGGATACTTCCTTTATCACCATAGGCCTAAATGCATTCCCAAATATCCCTTTATGGATTCCACGAATACAGTGTTAGCTAACTGCTGCATGAAAACAAATCTGTATATCTGTGAGATGAATTCACACATCACAAAGAAATTTCTCTGAAGGCTTCTTTCTAGTTTTTTTCTGAGGATATTTCCTTTGTCACTACAGGCTTCAATGCAATCCAGAATATCACTTCTCAGATTCCCCAAAAACAGGGCTACCACACTGATCCATGAAAACAATCCTGTAACTCTATGAGATGTATTCACAAGTCACAAAGCAGTTTCTAGGAAAGACTATTTCCAGTTTTACCTGAGGATATTTCCTTTGTCACCACAGGCTTCAATGTGCTCCCAAATATCCTATTGCAGATTCCACGAAAACAGTGTTAGCAAACTGCTCAGTCAAAAGTACTGTGCAACTCGGTGAGATGAATTCACACATCCCAAAGCAGGTTCTCATAAAGCATCTTTCTAGTTTTTATCTGAGGTTATTTCCTTTTTCACCATAGGCCTCAAAGCACTCCCAATTATCCCTCTGCAGATTCCACGACAACAGTGTTAGCAAACTGCTCCAGGAAAATGACAGTATTACTCTGTGAGATGAATTCACACATCACAAAGGACTTTCTCAGAAATTTCTTTCTAGTTTTTATCTGAAGATATTCCCTTTGTCACCATAAGCTTCAATGCACTCTGAAAAACCCGATTGCAGATTCCAACAAAACAGTGTTAGCAAACTGCTCAATGAAAACAACATTGTAACTCTCTGAGATGAATTCACACATCCTGAGCAGTTTCTCAGAAAGCTTCTTTCTGGTTTTTATGTGAGGATATTTCCTGTTTCACCATGGGACCCAATGTGCCACAAAACATTGCTTTACAGATTTCATGAAAGCAGGGTTAGCAAACTGCTCCATGATAAGAAACGTGTAACTCTGTGAGATGAATTCACACAACATAAAGAAGCTTCTCAGAATTCTTATTTCTAGTTT
>NW_012119121.1:449305-450435 GCF_000951035.1 Colobus angolensis palliatus
TTTCTAGTTTTTGTCTGAGGATATTTCCTTTGTCACCATAAGCTTCAATATGCTCTGAAACATCTCATTGCAGATTCCAAGAAAACAGTGTTAACAATCTGCTCAATGAAAAGAACAGTGTAATTCTGTGAGTTCAATTCACACATCACAAAGCAGTCTCTCGGAAAGCTTCTTTTTGTTTTTTATCTGAGGATATTTCCTTTGTCACCAAAGGCTTCAATGCACTCCTAAGGATCCTGTTGCAGATTCCAGAAAAACAGTGTTAGCAAAGTAATTGATGAAATGAATAGTTGAACTCTGTGAAATGAATTCACACATCGCAAATCAGTTTCTCAGAACACTTCTTTCTACTTTTTATCTGTGGATACTTCCTTTTTCAACATAGTCCTTAATGCACTCCCAAGTATCCCTTTGCAGATTCCACAAATACAGTGTAAGCAAATTACTCCATGAAACTAAAATTGTTATTCTGTGAGATGAATTCAAACATCACAATGAACTTTGTCAGAAAGCTTCATTTAGGATTTTATCTGAGGATATTTCCTTTGTCACACTAGGTTTCAATGTAATCCAAAATATCCCTTCTCAGACTCCCCAGAAGCAGTGCAATCAAACTGCTCAATGAAAAGAATTGTGTAACTCTGTGAGATGAATTCAAAAATCACAAAGCAGATCATCAGAAAGCTTCTATCTAGTTTTTGCCGGAGGATACTTCCTTTGTCACCCTAAGCCTTAATATGCTCTGAAATATCCCATTGCACAATCCAGAAAACAGTGTTGGTAAACTGCACAATGAAAAGAACAGTGTAATTCTGTGATACCCATTCACACATCACAAAGCAGTCTCTCAGAAAGCTTGTTTTTGGCTTTTATCTGAGGATATTTCCTTTGTCACCATAGGCTTCAAAGGGCTCCCAAATATCCTGCTGCAGATTCTACGAAAACATTGTTCCCAAACTTCTCAATGAAAACAATGGTGTAACACTGCAAGAATAATTCACACATTACAAAGCAGTTTCTCAGAAATTACCTTTCTGGTTTTTTTCTGAGGATATTTCCTTTTTCACCACATGCCTCATTGTGCTCCCAAATATCCCTTGCAGATTCCACAAAAACAGTGTTAGCAAACT
>NW_012119121.1:451975-454007 GCF_000951035.1 Colobus angolensis palliatus
AACTGGCTTCAAAGGGCTCCCAAATATCCCAGTGCAGATTCCAAGAAAGCAGTGTTAACAAACTGCTCCATGAAAAGAAATGTGTGATTCGGTCAAATGAATTCAAGGATAACAAGGACGTCTGTCAGAAAGTTTTTTCTAGTTTGTCTCTCTAGATATATTCTCTGTCACCACAGGCTTCGAAACAATCCAAAATATCCCTTCTGTTTTCCCAAAAATAGTGTTACCAAACAGCTCCATGAAAACAATTGTGTAACACGGTGACATGACTTCACAAATCACAAAGCAGTTTCTCAGAAACTGTCTTTTCGGTTTTTATCTGAGGATATTTCCTTTGTCACCATAGGCTTCAATATGCTCCCAAATATCCTATTGCAGTTTCCACGAAAAAAGTGCTAGCAAAATGCTCAATTGAAACAATGGTGTAACTCTGTGAGATGAATTCACACATCACAAAGCAGTTTCTCAGTAAGCTTCTTTCTATTTTTAATCTGAGGATATTTCCTTTGTCAGCATAGGCTTCAGTGTGATCCAAAATATCCCTTCTCAGATTCCCCAAAAACAGTGCTACCTAAATGCTCCATAAAAAGAATTGTGTAGTTCTATGAGTTGAATTCACACATGACAAAGCAGTTTCTCAGAAAACTTCCTTCTAGTTTTTATCTGGGGACATTTCCTTTTTCACCATAGGCTGCAATGTGCTCCCAAATATCCCTTTGCAGAGTCCAAGAAAACAGTTTTAGTAAACTGCTCCTTGAAAAGAAATGTGTAATTCCATGAGATGAATTCAAAGGGAAGGAAGTTTCTCAGAATGCTTCTTTCTAGTTCTTATCTCTCGATATATCCTTTGTTATCACAGGCTTCAATACGATAGAGAATATCCCTTCTCAGATTCCCTAAAAATAGTGCTTCATGAAAAGAGTCATGTAACTCTGTGACATGAATTCACACATCACACACCGGTTTCTCAGAAAGCTTCTTTCTCATTTTTACCTGCGGATCTTTCATTTGTCATTGACTTCAAGGCACTCTGAAATATCCCATTGCAGATTCCAATAAAAAACTGTTAGTAAACTGCTCCATGAAAATAAAGGTGTAATTCTGTGATATGAATTCAAACATCACAAAGCAGTTTCTCAGAAAGCTTCTTTCTAGTTTTATCTCAGGATATCCTATTTGCCACCTTGGCTTCAATGTGCTCCAAAATATCACATTGCTGATTCCACAGAAACAGTGTTAGAAAACTGCTCCATGAAAAGGAATGTGTAACTAAGTGAGATGAATTCACAAATCACAAGGAAGTTTCTCAGAAAGCTTCTTTCTAGTTTTTACCTGAGGATATTTCCATTGTCATAATAGACTTCAATGCAATCTAAAATATCCCTTTCCTGATTCCCCAAAAAAAGTGCTACCAAAGTGCTCCATGAAAAGAATCATGTAATTCTGTGACACAAATCAACACATCACAAAGCAGTTTCTCAGGAAGCTTCTTTCTAATTTTTATCTGAGGTTATTTCCTCTTTCACCATAGGCCTCAATGTTTTCCCGAATATCCCATTGCAGATTCCAGAAAAAAATAGTTAGGAAACTTCTCAGTGAAAATAAAGGTGTAACTCTGTGAGACGAATACACACATCACAAAGCAGTTTCTTAGAAAGCTTTTTTCTAGTTTTTGTCTAAGGATATTTCCTTTTACATCATAGGCCTCAAAGTGCTCTCAAATATCACATTGCGGATTACAAGAAAAAAGTGTTAGCAAAATTCTCAAAGAAAAGAGGAGTGTAACTCTGTGAGATGAACTCATACATCACAAAGAAGTTGCTCAGAAGGCTTCTTTTGTTATTTTTCTGAGGATATTTCCTTTCTCACCATAGGCTTCAGTGCTATCCCAAGTATCCTATTGCAGAAAAACTGACAAGAGTGTGAGGAAAATGTTTCACAAAAAGAAAGGTGTAACACTGTGAGATGATTTCACACATCACAAAGAAGTTTCCAGAAATCTTCTTTTTTTTGTCTTTTTTCTTTTTTTTTT
>NW_012119121.1:458243-458698 GCF_000951035.1 Colobus angolensis palliatus
TCTAGATCCTTGAGGAATCGCCATACTGTTTTCCATAATAGTTGAACTAGTTGACAATCCCACCAACAGTGTAAAAGTGTTCCTATTTCTCCACATCCTCCCCAGCACCTGTTGTTTCCTGACTATTTAATGATGGTCATTCTAAATGGTGTGAGATGGTATCTCATTGTGGTTTTGATTTCCATTTCTCTGATTGCCAATTATGATGAGCATTTTTTCATGTGTCTGTTGGCTGTATGAATGTCTTCTTTTGAGAACTGTCTGTTCATATCCGTTGCCCACTTTTCGATGGGGCTGTTTGTTTTATTCTTATAAATTTGTTTGAGTTCTTTGTAGATTCTGGATATAAGCCCTTTGTCAGACGAGTAGATTGCAAAAATGTTCTCCCATTCTGTAGGTTGCCTGTGCACTCTGACGGTAGTATCTTTTGCTGTGCAGAAGCTCTTTAGTTTAAT
>NW_012119121.1:462534-464458 GCF_000951035.1 Colobus angolensis palliatus
TCAAAGTCATTCTCTGACCTGCTTTGATCCGTTGCTGGTGATGAGCTGCACTCCTTTGCAGGGGGAGATGCACTCTTATTTTTTGAATTTCCAGCTTTTCTGCCCTGCTTCTTACCAATCTTTGTGGTTTTATCTGCCTTTGGTCTTTGATGGTGGTGACGTACTGATGGGGTTTTGGCATAGGTGTTCTTCCTGTTTGGTAGTTTTCCTTCTAATAGTCAGGACCCTCAGCTGTAGGTGTGTTGGAGATTGCTTGAGGTCCACTCCAGACCCTGTTTGCCTGGGTATCAGCAGCAGAGTTTGCAGAAGATAGAATATTGCTGAACAGGGAGTGTATCTGTCTGATTCTTACTTTGGAAGCATCCTCTCAGGGGTGTACTCCACTCTGTGAGTTGTGGGGTGTCAGACTGCCCCCATGGTGGATGTCTCCCAGTTAGGCTACGCAGGGGTCAGGGACCCACTTGAGAAGGCAGTCCGTCCCTTCTCAGATCTCAACCTCTGTGTTCGGAGATCCACTGCTCTCTTCAAACCTGTGAGACAGAGTCGTTCGGGTCTGCACAGTCCTCTGCTGCTTCCCCTGTTGTTTTTTAGCTGTGACCTGTCCTCAGAGGTGGAGTCTACAGAGATAGGCAGGTTTCCTTGAGCTGCTGTGAGCTCCACCCAGTTCGACCTTCCCAGCGGCTTTGTTTACCTACTTAAGCCTCAGGAATTGTGGACGCCCCTTGCCCAGCCTTGCTGCTGCCTTGCGGTTAGATTGCAGACTGCTGTGCTAGCAATGAGGGCGGCTCCGTGGCCGTGGCTGCCTCCTGGCCATGTGTGGGTATAATCTCCTGGTGTGCCCGTTTGTTAAAGCGCCGTATTCGGGTGGGAATTACTCGATTTTCCAGGTGTTGTGTGTCTCATTTCGCCTGCCTAGGAAAAGGGATTCCCTTCCCCTTTGTGCTTCCCAGGTGAGGCAATGCCTCACCCTGCTTCAGCTCTCGCTGGTCGGGCTGCAGCAGCTGACCAGCACCGATTGTCTGGCACTCCCCAGTGAGATGACCCTCAGTTGGAAATGCAGTTGAAAATGCAGAAATCCCCGGTCTTCTGTGTCGCTCAAGCTGAGAGTTGGAGACTGGAGCTGTTCCTATTCAGCCATCTTGCGCCGCCCCCCAGGAATCTTCTTTTTAATTTTTATCTGAGGATATTTCCTTTTACACTGTAGGCTTCAATGCAGTCCAAAATATCCCTTCTCAGTTTCTGCTTAACAGTATTATCAGACTACTCCATGAAAAGAGTCGTGTAGTTCTGTGAGATGAATTCACACACCACAAAGGGGTTTCACAGAAAGTTTCTTTCTACTTTTTATCTTAGAATGTTTCCTTTTCAACAATAGACCTCAATGCACTCCCAAATATCCATTTGCAGATTGCACGAAAACAGTGTTAGCAAACTGCTATATGAAAAGAAAGGTGTGACTCTGTGAGATGAATTTACACCTCACAAAGAAGTTTCTCAGAAAGCCTCTTTTTAGTTTTTATCTGACGATATTTCCTTTTTCACCGTAGGCTTCAATGCCTTCCCAATTAAACCTTTGCAGATTCCACAAAAACAGTGTTTGCAAACTGCTCATTGAAAAAAAATGTGTAACTCTGTGAGACGATGTCACACATCAGAAGGAAGTCTCTCAGAATGCTTCTTTCTCATTTTTATCTGAGGATATTTCCTTTGTCACCATAGGCTTCAATGCACTCAAGATTGACCCATTGCAAATTCCAAGAAAACAGTGTTAGCAAAGTGCTCAATGAAACAGCACTGTAACTATGCAAAATGAATTCACTCACCCCAAAGCAGTATCTGAGAAGGCTTTTTTCTAGCTTTTATCTGAGGATATTTCATTTTTCAGCCTAGGCCTCAAGGCACCCCCAAATATCCCTTTGCAGAT
>NW_012119121.1:472128-474893 GCF_000951035.1 Colobus angolensis palliatus
TGTGAGATGAATTCACACATCACAAATTGGTTTCTCTGAAATATTCTTTGTAGTCTTTATCAGAGGATATTTCATTTTTCAGAATAAGCTTTAATGCCCTCCCAAATATCCATTTGCAGATGCCATGAAAACAGTGTTAGCAAACTGCTCCACAAAGAGAAAGTTGTAACTCTTTGAGATCAATTCACACGTGACAAAGAAATTTCTCAGAAAGCCTGTTTCTAATTTCTATCTGAGAATAATTCCTTTTTCACCATAGTCCTCAATGCTCTACCATATATGCCTTGATAGATTCCACAATAATAGTGTTCGCAAAGTTCTCCATGATAGGAAATGCATAACTGCGTGAGATGAATTCAGAGATCACAGAGAAGTTTCTCAGAAAGCTTCTTTCTAGTTTGTATCTGTGGATATTTCGTTTGTCACTATAGGCTTCAATGCGATTCAAAATATCCCTTCCCAGATTCCCAAACAATAATGCTACCAAATAGCTCCATGATAAGAGTTGTGTAATTCTGTAAGATGAATACACATATAACAAAGCATTTCTCAGAAAGCTTCTTTCTACTTTTTACACGAGGATATTTCCTTTTTCACCATAGGCCTCAATACACTCTCGAATATCACATTGCAGATTACATGAAAAAAGTGTTAGCAAAATTCTCAACAAAAATTGTCGTGTAACTCTTGAGATGAATTCACACATAACAAAGCAGCTTCTCAGAAAACTTCTTTCTAGCTTCTGTCAGAGGATATTTCCTTTTTCACCATAGACTTCCTTTCTCAGTGTCAAGGTTTCTGAGGAACTGCTTTGTGATATGTGAATTCATCACACATTGTTACACATAACTCACAACTCATTGATGGAGCCATTTGCTAGCACTTTTTTTGTATAATCTGAGAAGTAATATTTTGGATAGTTTGAAGCCTATGGTGACAAAGGAAATATGCTCAGATAAAAACTAGAAAGAAGCTTTCTGACAAACTGCTTTGTGATTTGTGTACTCATCTCCGAGAGATACACCATTCTTTTCATTGAGCAGATTGTGAACACTGTTTTCATGATATCCACAAGGGATACTTCAGAGTGCATTGAAGCTTCTGGTGAAAAAGGGAACATCCTCTGAAAAAACTGGAAAGAAGCTTTCTGAGAAACTGCTTTGTGAAACGTGAATTAATCTCACAGAGTTACATGATTCTTTTCATGGAGCAGTGTGGTAGCACTGTTTTCAGGGAATCTGAGAAGGGATATTCTGGATCACATTGAAGCCTATGGTGACTAAGGAAATACCCTAAGATAAAAACTAGAAATAAGGTTTCTGAGAAACTGCTTTGTGACATGTGAATTCATCTGACAGAGTTACATCTTTCTTTTCATGGAGCAGTTTACTAACAATGTTTTCATGGAATCTGCAAGGGGATGTTGTGATTGTATTGACTGCTATGTTGAAAAATGAAATATCCTCAGAAAAATACCTAAGACAAGCCTTAGGAGAAACTACTTTGTGATGTGTCAATTCATCTCACACAGTTGCACCAATCTTTCCTGGAGCTGTTTGCTAACTCTGGCTTCATTGAATCTGCAAATTGATATTCTGAGGGTATTGATTTCTATGGTGATAAAGTAAATATTCTCAGGAAATAACTGGAGAGTACTCTTCTGAGAAGCTCCTTTGTGATGTGTGAATTCATGTCACAGTGTTACACTTTTCTCTTCATAAAGCAGTTTGTTAGCACTGTTTTTGCATCATCTAAGAAGGGATATTTTGAATCACTTTGAAACTTATGGTGATAAAGGAAATATCCTCAGGTAAAAATTAGAAGTTTTCTGAGAATCTGCTTTGTGATGTGTAAATTCATCACACAGAGTTATACTACTCTTTCATGGAGCAGTTTGCTAGCACTGTTTTGTGGAATCTGAGAAAGGATATATTGGATCACTTTGAAGCCTATGGTAATAAAGGAAATATCCTCAGATGAACACTGTAAACATGCTGTATAAGAAACTGCTTTGTGGTGAGTGAATTCAACTCAAACTGATACACCATTCTTTACATTGAGCAGTTTGCTAATACTGTTTTCGTGGAATCCACCATGGCATATTCTAAGGACCTTGAGTCCCATGTTGAAAAATGAAATATCCTCAGACAAAGAGTGCAAAGAAGCCTTCTGAGAAACTGCTTTCTGATGTGTAAATTCATCTGACAGTCTTACACAATCCTTTCATGAAGCTGTTTGCCAGTGCTGTTTTTGTGGAATTTTGGAAGCGTTATTTTTGATCACTTTGAAGCCTATGGTGACAAAGGAAATATGGTCAGATAAAAACTAGAAGGAAGCTTTCTGAGAAACTGCTTTGGGACGTGTGAATTCATCTCACAGAGTTACACCACTCATTCATGGAGCCGTTGGATAGCACTGTTTTTGTGGAATCTCAAAAGGGATATTTTGAATTGCTTGGAAGCCTATGATGACAATGAAAATATTCTCAGATAAAAACTAGAAAGAAACATTCTGAGAAACTGCTTTGTGATGTGTGAAATCATCTCAGAGAATTACATCACTCTTTCATGAAGGAGATTGCTAGCACTGTTTTTGTGGAATCTCAGAAGCAATATTTTTGATGGCATTGAATCTCATGTTGAAAAATGAAATATCCTCAGATAAAAGCTGGAGACAAGCCTTCTCAGATACTGCTTTGTGATGTGTGAATTCATGTCACACAGCTACAAGACTGTTTTCAGTTAGAAGTTTCCTAACAATATTTT
>NW_012119121.1:483138-488253 GCF_000951035.1 Colobus angolensis palliatus
AAATATCCTCAGAAAAAACTTGAAAGAAGCTTTCTGAGAAACTGCTTTGTGATGTGTGAATTCTTCTCACAGAGTTACACCACTCTTTCATGGAGCCATTTGCTGGCACTTCTTGTGGAATAAGAGAAAGTGTATTATTGATCGCCTTTGAAGAATATGGTGACAAAGGAAATATCCTTAAATAAAAACTAGAAAGAAGCTTTCAGAGAAACTGATTTGTGAATCTGTGTATTCATCTTACAGAGTTACAGTATGCTTCTTATTGAATAGTTTGCTAACACTGTTTTCCCAGAATCTGCAATGTGATATTCAGCAATGCATTGATGTCTATAGTGAAAAAGGAAATATCCTCACATAAAAACTAGAAAGAATTTTTTTGAGAAAATTCCTTGTGATGTTTGAATTCATCTCACAGCATTACCCCTTTATTTTCATAGAGCAGTTTGCTAACACTATTTTCATGGAATCAGCAACGGGACCTTACAAGTGCATTGACTGCTATGGTGAAATAGGAAATATTCTCAGAAAAATACTGGTGACAAGCCTTCAGAGAAACTGCTTTATGATGTGTGAATTCATCTCAAACAGTTACACCAATCTTTCCTAGAACCTTTTGCTAACTCTGGTTTCGTGAATGCTGCAATATGATATTCTGAAAGCATTGAGTCCTATGGTGAAAAAGGAAATATCCACAGGAAAAAACTGGAGAGAATTCTTCTGAGAAACTGCTTTGTGGTGTGTGAAATCATGTCACAGAGTTACACCTTTCTTTTCATGGAGCTGTTTGCTAGCACTATTTCTTCATCATCTGAGAAGGGATATTTTGGATTGCTTTGAAGCGTAGGGTGAAACAGGAAATATCTTCAGATAAAAAATAGAAAGAAGCTTTCCGAGAATCTGCTTTGTGATGTGTCAATTCATCACACAGAGTTACACTGCAACCTCATGGAGTAGTTTGCTAGAACTGTTTTTGTGGAATCTGAGAAGGGATATATTGGATTGCTTTGAAGCCTATGGACACTAAGGAAATATCCTCAGATAAAAGCTAAATAGAAGCTTTATGAGAAACTGTTTTGTGATGAGTGAATTCATATCACAAAGATACACATTTCTTTACATTGAGCAGTTTGTTAATGCTGTTTTCATGGAATCTCCCATGGGATAACCCGAGGTCTTTGAGTCCTATGTTGAAAAATGTAATATCCTCAGGCAAAGAGGGGAGAGACATCTTCTGAGAAACTGCTTTGTGATGTATGAATTCATCTCATAGAGTTACACTACTCTTTCACGTAGCAGTTTTCTAGCACTGTTTTTGAGGAATCGGAGAAAGGGTATTTTTTATTGCTTTGGAGCCTATGGTGACAAAAAAAATATCCTCAGAAAAAAACCAGAAATAAGCTTTATGAGAAAATGCTTTGTGATGTGTGAATTCTTCTCACAAAGTTACACCACTCTTTCAAGTAGCCGCTGGCTAGCATTTCTTGTGGAATCTGAGAAGGTGTATTTTGGATCATTTTGAAGCCTATGGTGACAAAGGAAATATCTTCAAATAAAAACTAGGAAGAATCTTTCAGAGAAACCAATTTGTGATGTGTGAATTCATTTCACTGAGTTACAACATTTTTTTCATTGAATAGTTTACTAACACTGATTTCCCAAATCTGAAATGTGATCTTTGGCAGCACATTGAGGCCTGTGCTGAAAAAGGAAATATACTCAGATAAAAAGTAGAAAGAATGTTTCTGAGAAACTGCTTTGTGATTTTTGAATTTGTCTCACAGAGTTGGACAAACCTTTCATGGAGCTGCTGGATACCACTGTTTTTGTGGAGTGTGAGAACTGATATTTTGGATCACTTTGAAGGCTATGTTGACAAAGGAAATATCCTCAGATAAAAACTAGAAAGAAGCTGTATGAGAAACTGCTTTGTGATGAGTGAGTTCATGTCACAGAGATACACTTTTCTTTACATTGAGCAGTTTGCTAACACTATTTTCATGGAATCTCCCATGGGATATTCCAAAGACCTTGAGTCCTACTTTGAAAAATGAAATATTGTCAGGCAAAGAGTGGGGAGAAGACTCCTGAGAAACTGCTTTGTGATGTATGAATTCATCTCATAGAGTTACACTACTCTTTCACGTAGCAGTTTTCTAGCACTGTTTTTGAGGAATCGGAGAAAGGGTATTTTTTATTGCTTAAGGAAATATCCTCAGATAAAAACTAGAAAGAAGCTGTATGAGAAACTGCTTTGTGATGAGTGAGTTCATGTCACAGAGATACACTTTTCTTTACATTGAGCAGTTTGCTAACACTATTTTCATGGAATCTCCCATGGGATATTCCAAAGACCTTGAGTCCTACTTTGAAAAATGAAATATTGTCAGGCAAAGAGTGGGGAGAAGACTCCTGAGAAACTGCTTTGTGATGTGTGAATTCATCTCACAGAGTTACACTACACTTTCATGGAGCAGTTTACTAGCACTGTTTTTGTGGAATCTGAGAAGGGATATTTTTGATAGCTTTGAAGCCTATGGTGACAAACGAAGTATCCTCACATAAAAACCAGAAAGGGGCTTTTGGAGAAACTGCTTTGTGATGTGTGAATTCATCTCACTGCGTTACACAACTCTTTCATGGAGCCATTTGCTAGCACTGTTTTTGTGGAATCTGAGAAGGGATATTTTGGAACACTCTGAATCCTGTTGTGACAAAGGAAATATCCTCAGATAAAAATAAGAAAAAAGATTTCTTAGAAACTGCCTTGTGATGCGTGAATTCGTCTCACAGAGTTCCACCACTCTTTCATGGAGGAGTTTGCTAGCACTGTTTTTTTCAAACCTCAGATGTGATATTTTGGATAGCATTGAATCCCATTTTGAAAAATAAAATATCCTCAGATTAAAAACTCTAGAGAAGTCTTCTGAGAAACTGATTTATGATGTGTGAATTCATGTCACAGAGATACACCACTGTTTTCACTGAGAAGTTTCCTAACAATATTTTCGTGGAATCTGCAATGAGATATACGGGAATGCATTGAGGCCTGTGTTTAAAAAAAATCCTCAGAAAGAAACAAGAAAGAAGCTTTCCGAGAAACTTCTTTGTGATATATGAATTCCTCTCACAGAGTTACACCTCTCTTTCATGGAGGTGTTTGCTGACAGTTCTTGTGTAATCTGATAAGGTGTATTTTTTATCACTTTGAGGCATATGGTGACAAAGGAAATATCCTCAAATAAAAACTAGAAAGAAGCTTCCAGAGAAACTGATTTGTGATGTGTGAATTCATCTCACGGAGTTACACCATTCTTCTCACTGAACAGTTTGCTAACACTGTTTTTGCAGAATCTGCAATTTGATCTTCAGCAGCACATTGAGTACTGTGGTGGAAAAGGAAATATCCTCAGATGAAAGCTAGAAAGAAGATTTCTGAGAAATTGTTTATGGTGTATGAATTCATGATAAAGAGTTACACTACACTTTCATGGAACAGTTTGTTAGCACTGTTTTTGTGGAATTTGAGAAGGGATATATTGGATCGCTTTGAAGACTATGGAGAAAAAGGAAATATCATCATATAAAAACTACATAAAAGCTGTATGGGAAATTTCTTTGTGATGAGTGAATTCGTCTCACAGAGTTACACATTTCTTTACTTTGTGCAGTTTGCTAACACTGTTTACATGGAATCTGCCATTTGATATTCTGAGGGCCTTGAGTCCTACATTGAAAAATGAAATATCCTCAGAAAAAGAGTGGAGAGAAGCCTCCTGAGAAACTGCTTTGTGATGTGTGAATTCATCTCACAGAGTTACACTACTCTTTCATGGAGCAGTTTGCTAGCACTGTTTTTGTGGAATCTGAGAAGGGGTATTTTTGATAGCTTTGAAACCTATGGTGACAAAGGAAATATCCTCAGATAAAATCCAGAAACAGGCTTTCTGAGAAACTGGTTTGAGATGAGTGAATTCATCTCCCAGAGCTTCACCATTGTTTTCATTGAGAAGTTTCCAAACAATATTTTCACAGAATCTGCAATGAAATATACGGGAGCACATTGAGGCCTGTGTTTAAAAAGAAAATATCCTCAGATAAAAACAAGAAGAAGCTTTCTGTGAAACTGTTCTGTGATGTGTGAATTCTTCACAGACTTACACCACTCTTTCATGGAGCCATTTGCTAGCACTTCTTATGTAATCTGAGAAGTTTTATTTTACATCGCTTTGAAGCCTATGTGACAAAGGAAATATCCTCAGATAAAAACTAGAAATCAGCTTTCAGAGAAACTGATTTGTTATGTGTGAATTCATCTCACAGTGTTACACTCTTCTTCTCATTGAGCAGTTTGCTAACACTGTTTTTGCAGAATCTGCAATGTGGTATTCAGCAGCACATTGAGGCCAGTGGTGAAAAAGGAAATATCCTCTGATAAAAACTAGAAAGACTGTTTCTGAGAAACTGCTTTGTGATGTGTGAATTAATCTCACAGAGTTACAACTTTCTTTTCTTGAGTCAGTTTACCAACACTCTTTTCATGGAATCTGCAATGGGATATTGTGAGCACATTGACTGCTATGTTGAAAAAGGAAATATACTCAGAATAATACTGAAGACAAGCCTTCAGTGTAACTGCTTTGTGTTGTTTGAATTTGTCCCACACAGTAACACCAATCTTTCTTGGAGCAGTTTGCTATCTCTGGTTTTGTGGAATCTGAAATATGATATTCCGAAGGTATTGAATCATATGGTGAAAAAGGAAATATCCTCAGAAAAGAAAACCTGGAGAGAAGTCTAGAGAGAAACTGCTTTGTGATATGTGAATTCATGTCACAGAGTTACACCTTTCTTTTCATGGAGCAGTTTGATAGCACTGTTTCGGCGTCATTTGAGAAGGCATATTTTGGATTGCTTTGAAGCCTATTGTGACAAAGAAAGTATTCTCAGATAAAAACTATAAAGAAGCTTTCTGAGAATCTGCTATGTGATGTGTGAATTCATCACACAGAGTTACACTACTCTTTCATGGAGCAGTTTGCTAGCACTGTTTTTGTGGAATCTGAGAAGGGATATATTAGATCACTTTGAAGCCTATGGTAACAAAGAAAATATCCT
>NW_012119121.1:490388-492789 GCF_000951035.1 Colobus angolensis palliatus
TGGGAAGGGATATATTGGATTGCTCTGAACCCTATGGTAACAAAGGAAATATCCTCAGATAAAAACTAGAAAAAGCTGTATGACAAACTGCTTTGTGATGAGTCAGTTCAACTCACAGAGATACACATTTCTTTAAATTGAGAAGTTTGCTAAGACTGTTTTCATGCAATCTGCTGTGAGATATTCCAAGGGCCTTGAGTCCTACGTTGAAAAATGAAATATCCTCAAAGAGTGGAGAGAAGCCTCCTGAGAAACTGCTTTCTGATGTGTGAATTCATCTCACAAAGTTACACTGTTTTCTCATTGAGCAGTTTGTTAACACTGTTTTCTTGGAATCTGCAATGGGATATTTTGGAGCACATTGAGTCCTAAGGTGAAAAACTAAATATCCTCTTATAAAAACTAGGAAGAAGCTTTTTGAGAAACTGCTTTGTGATGTGTGAATTCATCTCACAGTGTAACAACATTCTTTCATGTAGATGTTTGCTAGCACTCTTTTTGTGGACTCTGAGAAGGGATATTTTGTATTGCTTTGAAGCCTATGGTGACAAAGGAAATATCCTCAGATAAAAACTAGATAGAATCTTTCTGAGAAACTGCTTTGTTATGTGTGAATTCATTTCACAGAGTTACACCACTCTTTCAGGGAGGAGGTTGCTAGCAATCTTTCTGTGGAGTCTCAGAAGTGATATTTGGACAGCATTGAATCCCAGGATGAAAAATAAAATATCCTCAGATAAAAACTGGAGAGAAGCGTTCTGAGAAACTGCTTTGGGATGTGTGAATTCATCTCAGAGTGCTGCAACACTGTTTTCATTGAGAAGTTTACTAACAAAATTATTGCGGAATCTGCAATGAGATATAAAGGAGCACATTGAGGCCTGTGTTTAAAAAGGAAATATACTCAGCTAAAAACAATAAAGAAGCTTTCTGAAAAACTGCTTTTTGATGTGTGAATTCTTCTTACAGAGTTACACCACTCTTTCATGGAGTCGTTTGCTAGCACTTTTTGTGGCATCTGAGAAGGTGTAATTTTTTATTACTTTGTAACCTATGTGACAAAGGAAATATCCTCAAATAAAAAGTAGACAGAAGGGTTCAGAGAAATTGATTTGTGATGTTTGAATTAATCTCATAGAGTTACACCATTCTTCTCATTGAGCAGTTTGCTAACACTGTTTTCGCAGAATCTGCAATGTGGTATTCAGTGCAGCAGTGAGGCCTCTGGTGAAAAAGAAAATATCCTCAGATAAAAACTAGTAAGAAGCTTTATGAGAAAGTTATTTCTGATGTGTGAATTCATCTCACGGAGTTACAGCTTTCTTTTCTTGGATCAGTTTGCTAACACTGGTTTTGTGGACTCTGCAAAGCGATATATGACAGTGCATTGAGGCCGATGGTAGTAAAGGAAATATCTTCAGATAAAAACTAGAAAGAAGATTTCTGAGCAACTGCTTTGTGATATGTGAATTCATCTCACAGTATTACACTGTTCTTTTCATTGAGCCGTTTGCTAACACTGTTTTCTTGAAATCTGCAATGAGATATTTTGGAGTGCATTGAAACTTAAGGTGACATGAAAAATATCATCATAGAAAAAGTAGAACGAAGCTTTATGAGAAACCATTTTGTGATGTGTTATTTCATCTCACAGAGTGACATGATTATTTTCATTGAGCAGTTTGATAACACTGTTTTCGTGTTATCTGTAGTAAGATAAATGGGAGTGCATTGAAGCCTATGGTGATGAAGGAACTATCCTTAGATATTAACCAAAAGAAGCTTTCTGAGAAATTGCTTGGAGATGTGTGAATTCATCTCACAGAGTAACACTGTTGTTTTCAATGAGTAGTTTGCTAACACTGTTTTGGAATCTGCAGTGGGATAATTCAGAGTGCAATGAAGCTTACAGAGACAAAGAAAATATAATCAGGCAAAAACCAAAAAGAATCTTTCTGAGAAACTGTTTATGATGTGTGAATTCATCTCATAGAGATACATGGTTCTTTTCATTGCGCAGTTTGCTAACACTGTTTTTGTGGAATATGAAAGGGGATATTTTGGAGTGCATTGAAATGTAAGGTGAGAAAGGAAATACCCTCATATAACAACTAGAAAGAGGCTTTCTGAGAAACTGTGATGTGATTTGTGAATTCATCTCACAGAGTTACATGATTGTTTTTATGGAGCAGTTTGGTAGCACTGTGGGGGAATCTGAGAGGGGATAATTTTGATCACATTGATGCCTACAGTGACAACGGAAATATCTTCTGATAAAAACTGGAAAGAAGCGTTCTACTTTTGTTTGTTTTTCACAAACAAAAAATTTATTTGTGATGTGTGAATTCATCTCACAGAGTTACAGCTTTATTTTCTTAAAGCAGTTTGCTAACCCTGTTTT
>NW_012119121.1:493519-495556 GCF_000951035.1 Colobus angolensis palliatus
TTCTGAGAAACTGCTTTGTGATGTGAGAATTCATCAAACAGAGTCACATCATTCTTTTAATTGAGTAATTTGTTAAAATTGCTTTCGTGGAATCTGCAATGAAATATTTCAGAGTGCATTGAAGCTTATGACGACAAAGGAAATATCCTCAGGCAAAATCTGGAAAGAAGCCTTCTGAGAAATTGTGATTTCTGAATTCATCTCACAGAGTTACATGATTATTTTCATGGAGCAGATTTTTAGCACTGTATTTGTGGAATCTGAGAAGTGATAATTTGGATTGCATTGAAGCCTATGGTGACAAAGGAAATATCCTCAGACAAAAATTAGACAGAAGTTTTCTAAGAAAGATCTTTGTGATGTATGAATTCATCTCACAGAGTTACAGCTACCTTTTCATGGAGCAGTTTAATAACACTATTTCGTGTAAACTGCAAAGGTATATTTGGGAGTGCATTGAGGTCTACCTTGAAAAAGGATATATCCACAGAGAATTGCTAGAAGGAAGCTTTCTGGGAAACTGCTTTGTGATGTGTGAATTCATCTCACAGAGTTACACCATTCTTTTCATTGAGTAGTTTGCTAACTAACGCTGTTTTTGTTGAATCTGCAATGAAATATGTCAGAACACATTGAACCTTAAGGTGACAAAGGAAATATCCTCAGGCAAAAACTAGAAAGAAGCTTTCAGAGAAACTGCTTTGTGATTTGTGAATTAATCTCACAGATTTGCACAACTCTTTTCATGGATCAGTTTTTAAGCACCGTTTTGGAGGAATCTGAGAAGTGATATTTTAGATCACATTGAAGCCTATGGTGACAAAGGAAATATCCTCAGATAAAAACTAGAAAGAAGCTTGCTGAGAAAGTTGTCTGTGATGTGTAAATTCATCTCACAGGGTTGTAGCTAACTTTTCATGCAACAGTTTGCTAACACTGTTTTAGTGGAATCTGCAAAGGGATATTTAGGAGCGCATTGAGGCCTATCTTGAAAAATGAAGTATCCACAGAATAAAACTAAAAAGAAGCTTTCTGAGAAACTTCTTTGTGATGTGTGAATTCATCCCACAGAGTTACAGCTATCTTTACATGCAACAGTTTGCTAACACTGTTTTAGTGGAATCTGCAAAGGGATATTTAGGAGTGCGTTGAGGCCTGTCTTGAAAAATGAAGTATCCACAGAATAAAACTAAAGAGAACCTTTCTGAGAAACTGCTTTGTGATTGTGAATTCATGTCACAGAGTTACAGTGTTCTTTTCATTGAGTAGTTTGCAAACACTGTTTTTGTGGAATCTGCCAAGGAATATATGGAAGTGCATTGTGGTCAATGGTGAAAAAGGAAATTGCCTCAGACATTAACTAGAAAGAAGCTTTCTGAGAAACTGCTTTCTGATGTGTGAATTCGTCTCACAGAGTTACATGGTTCTTTTCAATGAGCAGTTTGCTAGCACTGTTTTCATGGAATCTACAAAGGGATATTTCAGATTGCATTGCAGCTTAAGGTGACAAAGGAAATAGCCTCATGTAAAAACTAGAAAGATAGTTTCTGAGAAAAAGCTTTTTGATGTGTGAGTTCGTCTCACAGAGTTACACGATTTTCTTCATGGAGCAGTTCGGTTTTACTGTTTTGGGGTAATCTGAGAAGGGATATTATGGATCTCATTGAAGACTGAGGTGACAACGGAAATATCCTCAGATAAAAACTAGAAAGAAGCTTTCTGGGAAAGTTATTTGTGATGTGTCAATTCATCTGACACAGATACACTGTGCTTTTCGTTCAGCAGTTTTTTTAACACTGTTTTCATGGAATCTGCAATAGAGTATTTGGGAGTGCATTGAGGCCTATGGTGACAAAGGAAATATCTGCAGATAAAAACCAAAAAGAAGGTTTCTGAGAAAGTTCTTTGTGATGTGTGAATTCGTCACAAAGAGTTATAGCTTCCTTTTCATGAAGCACTTTGCTAACACTGTTTTCGTGGAATCTGCAAAGGGATTTATGGGAACGAATTGAGGCCTATGGTGAAAAAGTATATATC
>NW_012119121.1:495606-496039 GCF_000951035.1 Colobus angolensis palliatus
TTTATGGGAACGAATTGAGGCCTATGGTGAAAAAGTATATATCCTCAGATAAAATCTAGAAAGAAACTTTCTGAACAATGCTCTATGATATGTGAGTTCATCTCACAGTGTTACATTGTTCTTTTCATTGACTAGTTTGCTAAAACTGTTTTCTTGGAAACTGCAGTGAGATATTATGGAGTGTATTGAAACTTATGGTGACATAGTATATATCCTCATAGAAAAAATAGAAAGAAGCTTTGTGATAAACGGCTTTGTGATGGGTTTATTATCTCAGAGAGTTATGAGATTTTTTTTATGTATCAGTTTGATAGCATTGTTTCTGGGGGATCTTAGATGGGATAATTTGGATCACATTGAAGATTATGGTGATAAAGGAATTATCCTCAGATACAAACTAGAAAGAAGCTTTCTGAGAAAGTTCTTTGTGATC
>NW_012119121.1:501699-502717 GCF_000951035.1 Colobus angolensis palliatus
TGTGTGAATTCATCTCACAGAGTTACACGTTTCTTTTCATGGAGCACTTTACTAACACTCTTCTAGTGGAATATGCAAAGTGATATATGGGATTGCATTGAGTCCTGTGGAGGAAAAGAAAATATCCTCAGATAAAAATTAGAAAGAATTTTTCTGAGAAACTGCTTTGAGATGTGTGAATTCATCTCACAAGATCACACCATTCTTTTCATTCAGCAGTTTCATAACACTGTTTCCATGGAATCTGCAATACGACATTTTGTAGCACATTGAAGCCTAAGGTGACAAAGGAAATATCCTCAGATAAAAACCAAAAAGATGCTTTCTGGAAAACTCCTTTGTGAAGTGTGAATTTATCTCACAGAGTTACACTGTTCTTTCAATTTGGCAGTTTACTAACACTGTTTCCTTGGAATCTTCAATGGGATATTTTGGAAGGCATTGAAGCTTATGGTGTCAAAGAAAATATCCCCAGAAAAAAACTAGAAAGAAAATTTCTGAGAAAATACTTTCTGATTAATGAATTTATCTCACACTGTTACCGGACTCTATTCATGCAAAGTTTGGTAGCACTGTTTTTGGGGAATCTGAGTAGGGATATTTTAGATCGCTTTGAAGCCTATGGTGACAAAGGAAATATCTTTAGGGAAAAACTAGAAAGTAGGTTTCTGAGAAACTTCTTTCTGAGGTGTTAATTCATCTCACAGAGTTACACCTTTCTTCTCATATAGCAGTTCGCTAACACTGTTTTCATGGCATCTGCAAAGTGATATTTGGGATTCCATTGGCGCCCAAGGTGAAAGGGGATATATCCTCACATAACAGTTAGAGAGAGAAACTTTCTGAGAAACTGCTTTGAGATGTGATAATTCATCTCTCAGTGTTATAAGATTCTTCTCATGGATAAGGTTAGTTCACTGTTTTTGGGGAATCTGAGAAAGGATATTTTGGATCACGTTGAAGCCTATGATGACAAAGGAAATATCCTCAGATAAAAACTAGAAAGAAGTTTTCTGCC
>NW_012119121.1:504402-507156 GCF_000951035.1 Colobus angolensis palliatus
CACAGAGTTACGTGATTCTTTTCATGAATAATTTTGGTAGCACTGTTTTCGGGAAATCTGAGAAGGGATATTTGGGATCTCACTGAGCCTTATGGTGACAAAAGAAATATCCTCAGATAAAATCCAGAAAGAATCTTTCTGAGAAAATTCTTTGTGATGTGTGCATTCATCTCACCGAGTGACACCATTCTTCACATGGAGCAGCTTGCTAACACTGTTATCATGTAATATTCAATGGGATATTTCTGAGCACATTGAAGCTGATGGTGACAAAGGTAATATCCTCAGACAAAAACTAGAAAGAAGCTTCCTACGAAACTGCTTTGTGATTTGTGAATTCATCTCACAGAGTTACACGAATCTTTTCATGGAGCAGTTTGGTAGCACTGTTTTTGGGGAATCTGAGAAGGGATATTTTGGATCACATTGAAGCCTATGGTGACAAAGGAAATATCCTCAGATAAAAACTAGAAAGAAGCTTTCTGAGAAACTGTTTCATGATGTGTGAATTCATCACACAGAGTTACATCATTCTTTTCATTGAGCAGTTTGATAACACTTTTTTGTGTAGTCTGAAATAGGATATTTGGGAGTGCAGTGAAGCCTATGGTGACAAACGAAATATCTTCAGATAAAAACCAAAAAGCAGCTTTCTGACAAATGGCGTTGTTATGTATGAATTCACCTCACAGAGTTACAAAGTTCTTTCCATTGAGCAGTTTCATAACACTGTGTTCGTGGAATCTGCAAAGGGATATTTTGGAGTGTATTGAAGCTTAAGGTGATAAAGGAAATGCCCTCATATAAAAACTAGAAAGAAACTTTCTGAGGAAATACTTTCTGATGTGTAAATTCTTCTCACAGAGTTACATGAGCCTTTTCATGGAGCAGTTTGGTAACACTGTTTTTTTGGAATCTGAGAGGGGAAAATTTAGATCACCTTGAAGCCTATGGCAACAAAGGAAATATCCTCAGATAAAAACTAGAAAGAAACTTTCTAAGAAACTTCTTTGTGACGTGTGAAATCATCTCACAGAGATGCACCTTTCTTTCCATGGAGTCACTTCATAACAATGTTTTCATGGAATCGGCCATGGGATATTTTTGAATGCAATGAGGCTTATGGTGAAAAAGGAAATATCCTCTGATAAAAACTAGAAAGAAGTGTTCTGAGAGAATGTTTTGTGATGTGTGAATTCATCTCATAGAATTACACCTTTCTTTTGATGGAGCAGTTTTCGAGCACTGTTTTTGGCTAATCTGCAAAGGGATATTAGGGAGCACCTTGAGGCCTGTGGTGAAAAACTATCCTCATAGAAAAACTAGAAGGAAGGTTTTGGGAAACTGGTTTGTGACGTATGAATTCATCTCACAGAGTTACACCATCCTTTTCATTGAGCTGTTTGAAAACACTGTTTTCATGGAATCTGCAAAGGGATATTTCAGAGTGCATTGAAGGTTATTGTGACCAATGAAATATCCTCAGACAAAAGCTAAAAAGAAGCTGTCTGAGAAACTTCATTGTTATGTGTTAATTCATCTCAGAGTGTTACACTGTTCTTTTCATTGAGCAGCTTGCTAACACTGTTTACCTGGAATCTGCAAAGAGATATTTGGGAGCAGTTTGAGGCCTAATGTGAAAAAGGAAATATCCTCAAATAAAAATTAGAAAGATAAAAACTAGAAAGTAACTTTCTGAGAAACTGCTTTGTTGTGTGAGAATTCATCTCACAGAGTTACATTGTACAGAGTTACATTGTACTGTTCATTGAGCAGTTTGGTAATACTGTTTTCGTGTAATCTGCAATAGGATATTTGGGAACACTTTGAAGCTGATGGTGACAAAACATGTATCTTCAGAAAAAACTAGAAAGATTTTTTCTGAGAAACTGCTTTGTGATGTTTTAATTCATCTCACAGAGTTACATGGTACTTTTCATGGATCACTGTGGTAGCACTGTTTTTGAGGATTCTGAGAAGGTATATTTTGTATCGCATTGAAGCCTAAGGTGACAAAGGAAATATCCTAAGGAAAAAACTAGAAAGAATCTTTCTGAAAAACTTCTTTGTGATGTGTGAAATAATCTCACATAATTGCACCTTTCTATTCATGGAGCAGTTTGCTAACATTGTTTTCCTGGAATCTGCAAAGGCATATTTGAGAGTGCATTGAGGCCTATGGTGAGAAAGAAAATATCCTCAGATAAAAACTAGAAAGAAGCTTTCTGAGAAACTGCTTTGTGCTGTGTGAGTTCATCTTACAGAGTTACACCGTTCTTTTCATTGAGCAGTTTGCTAACAATGTTTTTGTGTAATCTACAAAGTTATATTTCGGAGCACATGGAAGCTTAAAGTGGCAAAGGAATTACCCTCATTTAGAAACTAGAAAGATGTTTTCTGGTGAAACGTTTTCTGATGTGTGAATTCATCTCACAGAGTTACATTGTTCTTTTCATTGAGCAGTTTCATAGCACTCTTTTTGGGGAATATGCAATGGGAAATTTCGGAATGCACTGAAGCTTTTGGTGACAAAGGAAATATCCTCAGACAAAAACTAGAAAGAAGCTTACTGAGAAACCGCTTTGTGATTGAATTCATCTCACAGAGTTACACCATTCTTGTCACAGCATGATAACACTGTTAACGTGGAATCTGCAGTAGGATACTTGGGAACTCATTGAAGCCTATGGTGACAAAGGAAAGATCCTCAGAAAAAAACCAAAAAGCTTTCGGAATAACTACTTTGTGATGTGT
>NW_012119121.1:507251-509978 GCF_000951035.1 Colobus angolensis palliatus
CACAGAGGTACACAATTCTTTTCATGGCACAGTTTGGTAGCACTGATTTTGGAGAATCTGAGAAGGGATATTTTGGATTGCATTGAAGAATGCAGTGACAAAGGAAATATCCTCATATTAATAAGCTTTCTGAGAAATGACTTTGTGATGTGTTAATTCATCTCACGGAGTTACACGATTCTTTTCATGGATCATATTGGTAGACCTATTTTTGGGTAATGTGAGTAGAGATATTTAGGATCTCATTGAAACCTATGGTGAAAAAGGACATATCCTAAGATAAAAACTAGAAAGAAGCATTCTAAGAAAGTTTTTCATGACATGTGTATTCATCTCACAGAGTTTCACCTTTCTTTTCATGGAGCAGTTTGCTTACACTGTTTTCATGAAATCTGCAAAGGGATATTTGGGAGCACATTGAGGCCTACAGAGAAAAAGAAAACATCCTCAGATAAAAACGAGAAAGAAGCATTCTGAGAAATCTCTTTGTTATGTGTTAATTCATCTCACAGAGTCACACTATTCTTTTCATGGATCATATTGGTAGCACTGTTTTTGGGTAATCTGAAAAAGGATAATTTGGATTACATTGAAGCCTATGGTGACAAAGGAAATATCCTCAGATAATTACTACAAAGAAGCTTTCTGAGAAAGTTCCTTGTAATGTGAGAATGCATGTCACAAAGTTACACATTTCTTTTCATGAATCAGTTTGCTAACACTGTTTCTGTGAAATATGCAAAGGGATATTTGGGAGTGCTTTGAGGCCTATAGTGAAACAGGAAATGTCATCAGAAAAAAATAGAAAGAGGCTTTCTGAGAAACTGCTTTGTGATGTGGGAATTCATCTCACAGACTTACACCATTCTTTACATTGAGCAGTTCGATAACACTGTTTTTGTGGAATTTGCAGTAGGATATTTGGGAGTGCATTGAAGCTTATGGTGGAAAAGGAAATATCCTCAGACAAAAACTAGAAAGAAGCTTTCTAAGAAAGTTCTTTGTGAAGTGAAAATTCATCTCACAGTGTGACAGCTTTGTTTTCATGGAGCAGTTTGCTAACACTGTTTTCATGGAGTCTGAAATGGGATAGTCTGGAGCACATTGAGGCCTAGAGTGAATAAGGAAATATCCACAGATAAAAACTAGAAAGAGACTTTCTGAGAAACTGCTTTGTGATGTGTGAATTCACCTTAAGGTGTTACACTGTTCTATTCATTGAGATGTTTGATAACACTCTTTCTGTGGAATCTGCAATAGTATATTTGGGAGTGCATTGAAGCCTACTGTGACAAAGGAAATATCCTCATGTAAAGGCCAAAAAGAACCTTTCTGTGAAACTGATTTGTGATGTGTGAATTCATCTCCCAGAGTTTCAATGTTTTTTCATTGAGAAATTTTCTGATACTTTTCTCGTTTAATCTGCAATGGGACACTTGGGGAATATCCTGAGTTAAAACTAGAAAGAATCATTTTGAGAAACTTCTTTGTGATATGGGAAATCATCTCAAAAGTTTACACCATTGTTTGCATTGAGCAGTTTGAAAACACTGTTTCCGTGGAATCTGCAATAGGATAAAGGAAATATCCTCAGATATAAACCAAACAGAAACTTTCTGAGGAATTGCTTTGAGATGTGTGAATTGATCTCACAGAGTTACACTATTCTCTTCATGGAGTAATTTTCTAACACTGTTTTCTTGGAATCTGCAATAGGATATTTCAGAGTGCATTGAAGCTTATGAAGACAAAGGAAATATCCTCAGATAAAAATTAGAAAGAATCTTTCTGAGAAACGACTTTGTCTTTGTGAATTCATCTCAAAGAGTTACACGATTCTTTTCATGGAGCAGTTTTGTAGCACTGTCTTTGGGGAATCTGAGAGTGGATAATTGGGATGGAATTGAAGAATATGTTGACAAAATATCCTGAGATAAATACTAGAAAGAATCTCCCTGTGAGTGTTCTTTGTGATGGGCAAATTCAGCTCACAGAGTTGCACCTTTCTTTTCATTGAGCAGTTCATAACACTGTTTTCATGGAATCTCTAAGAGGATATTTTGGAACACATTGAAGCCTATGTCGACAAAGGAAATATCCTCAGACAAAAATCATAAAAAATCGTTCTGAGAAACTGCTTTGTAATGTGTGAATTCTTCTCGGAGAGTTACAATGTTCTTTGCATTGGGCAGTTTGCTAACACTGTTTTCGTAGATTCTGCAAAGGAATATTTCAGAGAGCACTGAAACTTAAAGTGACAAAAGAAACACTCTCACATAAAAACTAGAAAGAAGTTTTCTGAGAAAATGCTTTCTGAAAGGTTAATTCATCTCACAATGATACGCAATTCCTTTCATGGAGTAGATTGGTAGCCCTGTTTTTGGGGAATCTGAGAAGGGATATTTTGGATCACTTTGAAGCCTATAGTGACAAAGGAAATATGCTCAAGTAAAAACTAGAAAGAAGCTTTCTGAGAAATTTCTTTGTGATGTGTGAATTCATCTCACAGAGCTGCATCTTTCTTTACACAGAGTTACACTGTTCTTTTCATTGAGTAGTTTGCTAACCCTGTTCTCTTGGAATCTGCAATGGGATATTTCAGAGTGCATTGAAGCTTATGGTGACAAAGGAACTGTCTTCAGTAAAAAACTAGAAAGAAGCTTTCTGTGAAACTTCTTTGTGATGTGTGAATTCATCTCAAAGAGTTACACATTTCTTTTCATGGAG
>NW_012119121.1:510268-513479 GCF_000951035.1 Colobus angolensis palliatus
CCTCAGATAAAAATCAAAAGAAGCTATCTGAGAAACTGCTTTGTGATGTGTGAATTCATCACACAGAGTTACACCATTCTTTTCATTGAGGAGTTTGCTAACACTTCTTTCATTTAATCTGCAATGGAATATTCTGGCACGCATTGATGAATATGGTGAAAAAGGAAATGTCCTCATACAAAAACTAGAAAGATGGTTTCTGAGAAACTGCTTTGTGATATGTGAATTTCTCTCACACAGTTACACCTCTATTTTGATGGAGCAGTTTGGTAGCAATGTTTTTGGGGATATAAGAAGGGATATTTTGAAATACATTGAAGTCTATGGTGGCAAAGGAAATATCCTCAGACAAAAACTAGAAAGAAGCTTTCTGAGAAACTTCTGTGTTCTGTGTGAATTCTTCTCACAGAGTTACACCTTCCTTTTCATGGGGCAGTTTTCTAATACTGTTTTCATGGACACTGCAAAGGGATATTTGGGAGTGCAATGAGGCCTATAGTAAAAAAGGAAATCTCCTCAGATAAAAATGAGAAAGAAGCATTCTGAGAAATCACTTTCTGATGTGTTAATTCATCTCACAAAGTTACATGATTCTTTGCATGGATCATTTGGTAGCATTATTTTTGGGAAATCTGAGAAGGGATATTTTGGTTCCCATTGAAGCCTGTGTTGACAAAGGAAATATCCTCAGATAAAAGCTAGAAAGAAACTTTCTGACAAAGTCCCTTGTAGTGTGTTAATTCATCTCACAGAGGTACATCATTCTTTTCATTGATCAGTTTGCTAACACAGTTTTTGTGGAATCTGCAAAGGGATATTTGGGAGTGCTTTGAGGCCTATAGTGAAACAGTGAATATCATTAGAGAAAAACTAGAAAGAAGCTTTCAGAGAAACCACTTTGTGATGTGTGTATAAAACTCACAGAGCTACACCACTCTTTACATTGAGCAGTTTGATAACACTGTTTTCATGGAATCTGCAATAGGATATTTGGGAGTGCATAGAAGCATATGGTGAGAAAGGAAATATCCTCATTATAAAACAAAAGAAGCCTTCTGAAAAACTACTTTGTGATGTGTGAATTCATTTCACAGAGTTACACTGTTCTTTTCATTGAGCAGTTTGCTACCACTGTTTTCTTGGAATCTGCAATGGAATATTTCAGAGCCCATTGAAGCTTATGGTGACAAAGAAATATCCACAGACAGAAACTAGAAAGAAGCTCTCTGAGAAACAGCTTTGTGATTTGTGAATTCATCTCACAAAGGTACATGATTCCTTTCTTTGAGTACCTTGGTAGCACTGTTTTTGGGGAATCTGAGAAGGGATATTTTGGATCGCACTGAAGAACGTGTTGACAAAGAAAATATCTTCATATAATAACTAGAAAGAAGCTTTCTGAGAAACTGCTTTGTGATGTGTTAATTCATCTCACAGAGTTACACGATTCTTTTCATAAATCAGATTGTAGCACTGTTTTGGGGGATTCTGAGAAGATATACTTAGGATTGCATTGAAGCCTATGGTGAAAAAGGATATATCCTCAGATGGAAACTGGAAAGAAGCATTCTGAGAAACTCCTTTGTGACATGTCTATTTATCTGACACCTTTCTTTTCATGGAGCAGTTTCCTAACACTGTTTACGTGGAATCTGCAAAGGGATATTTGGGAGCACATTGAAGCCTGTAGTGAAAAAGAAAATATTCTCAGATAAAAACAAGAAAGAAGCATTCTGGGAAATCATTTTGTCCTGTGTTAATTCATCTCACCGAGAAACACTATTCTTTTCTCGATCATTTGGTAATACTGTTATGGGGGAACCTGAAAAGGATAATTTGGATCGCATTTAAGCCTATGGTGACAAATGAAATATCCTCAGATAATAACTAGAAAGAAGCGTTCTGAGAAATTTCTTTGTGATGTGTGAATTTATCCCACAGAGTTACACTATACTATTCATTGAGCAGTTTGCTAACACTGTTTTTGTGGAATCTGAAAAGGGATATTTGGGATCACATTGAGTCCTATGGCCAAAAAGGAAATATCCTCTGAATTAAACTGGAAAGAAACTTTCTGAGAAATTGCTTTTTGATGTGTTAATTCGTCTGATAGAGTTACACTGTGGTTTTCATTGAGTAGTTTGCTAACACTGCTTTCTTGGAATCCACAGTGGGATATTTTGGAGTGCACTGAAGCTTATGTTGATAAAGGAAATATCCTAGCACAAAATTAGAAAGAAGCTTTCTGAGAAACTGCTTTTTGATTTACAAAATCATCTCACAAAATTACACGCTTCTTTTTCTGGAGCAGTTTTGTAGTACTGTTTCTGGGGAATCTGAGAAGGAATATTTCGGATCACATTGAAGCCTATTTTGCAAAGGAAATACCCTCAGATAAAAACTAGAAAGAAGCTTTCGGAAAAAGATCTTTGTGATATGTGAATTCATCTCACAGAGTTACACTGTTCTTTTCACTGAGCAGTTTGCTGACACTGTTTTCATGGAATCTGCAAAGCGATATTTCAGAGCGCATTGAACCTCAAGGTGATGAAGGAAATACCCTCATATAAAAACTAGAAAGAAGCTTTCTGAGGAAACGCTTTCTGATGTGTTAATTCTTCTCACAGAGTTACACGATTGTTTTCATAGAGCAGTTTGGTAACACTGTTTTTGTGGAATCTGGGAAGGGATATTTTGGATCGCCTTGAAGCCTATGGTGACAAAGGAAATATCCTCAGATAAAAACTGGAAGGAACCTTACTGAGAAAGTTCTTCATGACCTGTGAATTCACCTCACAGAGTTACACCTTTATTTCCTTTTTTTTCTCTCTTCTCTCTCTCTTTTTTATTATTATTATACTTTAAGTTCTAGGGTACATGTGCATAATGTGCAGGTTTGTTACGTATGCATACTTGCACTGTGTTTGCATACTGCACCCATCAACTCATCAGCACACATCAATTCATCATTTACATCAGGTATAACTCCCAATGTAATCCCTCCCCCCCTCCTCCCCATCATAGGCCCCAGTGTGTGTTGTTCCACTTCCCAAGTACAAGTGATCTCATTGTTCAGTTATGGCCTATGAGTGAGAACATGTGGTGTTTTGTTTTCTGTTCTTGTGATAGTTTGCTAAGAATGATGGTTTCCAGCTGCATCCATGTTCCTACAAAGGACATAAACTCACCCTTTTTTATGGCTGCATAGTAT
>NW_012119121.1:515477-518385 GCF_000951035.1 Colobus angolensis palliatus
ACTTAGTTTGGCTGGATATGAAATTCTGGGTTTAAAATTGTTTTCTTTAAGAATGTTGAATATTGGCCCCCACTCTCTTCTGGCTTGTAGAGTTTATTCCAAGAGATCTGCTGTTAGTCTGATGGGCTTCCCTTTGTGTGTAACCATCTTTACTTTCATGGAGCCGTTTTCTAACAGTGTTTACGTGGAATCTGCTTAGGTATATTTGGGAGAACATTGAGGCCTATTAAAAAAAAGGAATATTGTCAGATTAAAAACTAGAAAGAAGCTTTCTGAGAAAATCTCTTGTGAGGTGTGAATTCCTCTCACAGGATTACACCATTCTTTTCATTGAGTAGTATGCCAACACTCTTTTCGTGGATCAGCAAAGGAATATTTGGAAGCTGATTGAGGCCAATGTTGAAAAGCGAGATATCCTCAGATAAAATCTGGAAGAAGTTTTGGAAGAAACTGCTTTTTGATGTGTGAATTCACCTCACAGTTGTACAATGTTCTTTTCATTCAGCAGTTTGATAACACTGATTTCTTGGAATCTGCAGTGGGATATCTTGGAACGCACTGAAGGTTATTTTGACAAATGATATTTTGGAGTGCATTGAAGCTTATGGTTATGAGGGAAATATCCTCATATAAAAACCAAAAAGAAACCTTCTGAGAAACTGCTTTGTGATGTGTGAATTCATATCACAGAGTTACACTGTTGTTTTCATTTAACTGTTTGCTACACTGTTTTCTTGGAATCTGCAATGGGATATTTTGGAACACATTGAAGACTATTTTGACAATAAAATATCCTCAGATAAAAACTAGAAAGATGCTTTGAGAAAGTTCTTTGTGATGTGTGAATTCATATCATGGAGTTAAAACGTTCTTTACATTGAGCAGTTTGCTAACACTCTTTTCATGGAATCTGCAAAGGGATATATGGGCGCTCATTGTGGCCTATGTTGAAAACGCAAATATTCTCAGAAAAAAAGTAGAAAGAAGATTCCTGAGAACCTGCTTTGTGACGTGTGTATTCATCTCACAGATTTACACTGTTCTTTTCATTGTGCAGTTTGCTAACCCTGTGTTTGTGGAATCTGCAAAGGGATATTTTGGAGCACATTGAAGCTTTAGGTTAGAAAGGAAATACCCTAGTATAATATTTGGAAAGAAGCTTTCTGAGAAAATGCATTCTGATGTGTTAATTCATCTCACAGAGTTACATATTCTTTTCATTTAGCAGTTTAGTAGCACTGCTTTGGGGGAATCTGAAAACAATATTTTGGATCGCATTGAAGCCTATGGTGAAAAGTAAATGTCCTCAGATAAAAGCTAGAAACTAGCTTTCTGAGAAAGTTCTTTGTGATGTGTGAACTTATCTCAGAGTTACACCATTCTATTCTCTGAGGAATTTGAAAACACTACTTTTGTGGAATCTGCAATAGGATATTTGGGAGTGCATTGAAGCCTATGGAGACAAATGATATATCCTCAGATAAAAACCAAAAAACAGCTTTCTTAGAAACTACTTTGTGATGTGTGAATTTATCTCACAGAGTTACACTGTTCTTTTCATTGAACAGTTTGCTAACACTGTTTTTTGGAATCTGTAATAGGGTATTTTGGAGCACATTGAAGCTTATGGTGACATAGGAAATATCCTCATAGAAAAAGTAGGAAGAAGTTTTCTGAGAAACTCCTTTGTAATGTGTTAATTCATCTCACAGATTTACACTATTCTTTTCATGGATCAGTTTAGTAGTACTGTTTTTGGGAATCTGAGAAGGAATATTTTGGATTGCATTGAAGCCTATGGTGACAAAGGAAATATCCTCACATAATAACTAGCAAAAAGCTTTCTCAGAAAGTTAGTTGTAATGTGTGAATTCACCTCACAAAGTTACACATGTCTTTTCATGAATCAGTTTGCTAACACTGTTTTCGTGGAATCTGCAAACGGATATTAGGAAGTTCTGAGGCCTATGGTGATAAAGAAAATATCATCATAAAAAAACTAGAAAGAAGCTTTCTGAGAAACTGCTTTGTGATGTGTGAATTCATCTCACTGAGTTACACCATTCTTTACATTGAGCAGTTTTATAACACTGTTTTCGTGGAATCTGCAATAGGATATTTGGGATCACATTGAAGCTTACAGTGAAAAAGGAAACACCTCAGACCAAAACTAGAAAGCTTTCTGAGAAACTGCTACGTCATGTGTTAATTCATCTCAGAGGGTTACGTGACTCTTCATGGATCAGTTTGGTAGCAGTGTATTTGGGGAATCTGAGAAGGGATATTTTGGATTACATTGAAGCTTAGGTTGACAAAGGAAATATCCTCAGATAAAAACTAGAAAGAAACTTCTTGAGAAAGTTTTTTGTGAAGTGAGATTTCATCTCACAGAGTTACAACTTTTTTCATGGAGCAGTTCAAATTTGCTAACACTTTTTTCATTTAATCTGTAATGGTATATTTGGGGGCACATTGAAGCTTAGGTTGACAAAGGAAATATCCTCAGATAAAAACTAGAAAGAAACTTCTTGAGAAAGTTTTTTGTGAAGTGAGATTTCATCTCACAGAGTTACAACTTTTTTCATGGAGCAGTTCACTTACACCATTTTCATGGAATCTGCAAAGGGATATTCTGGAGCACATTGAGGCCTAGGTTGAATAAGGAAATATCCACATAAAAAAAAACTAGAAAAAAGCTTTCTGAGAAACTGCTTTGTGATGTGTGAATTCACCTTTAGGTGTTACACTGTTCTATTCATTGAGAAATTTGATAACACTGTTTTCGTGGAATCTGCAATAGGATATATGGGAGTGCATTGAAGCCCATTATGACAAAGAAAATATCCTCACATAAAAGCCAAAAAGAACCTTTCTGTGAAAATTACTTGTGATGTATGAATTCATCCCA
>NW_012119121.1:518435-521342 GCF_000951035.1 Colobus angolensis palliatus
ATGACAAAGAAAATATCCTCACATAAAAGCCAAAAAGAACCTTTCTGTGAAAATTACTTGTGATGTATGAATTCATCCCACAGAGGTACAACATTCTTTTCATTGAGAAATTTGCTAACACTTTTTTCATTTAATCTGTAATGGTATATTTGGGGGCACATTGAGACCTATACTGAACAAGGAAATATCCTCAGATAAAAACTAAAAAGAAACTTTCTGAGAAACTGCCTTGTGATATGTGAATTCATATCACAGAATTACATCATTCTATTCATTGAGCTGATTGATAACACAGTTTTCATGGAATGTGGAATAGGGTATTTTGGAGTGCATTGAAGCCTATGGTGAAAAGGAAATATCCTCAGATAAAAACTAGAGAGAAGATTTCTGACAAACTTCTTTGTGATGTGTGAATTCATCTCACTGAGTTACACCTTTCTTTAGCATTTTGCTCACACTGTTTTCATGGAGCCTGCAATATGATATCCGTGAGCACATTGCATCTTAGGCTGACAAAGGAAATATTCTCCGAGAAAAATCAAAAAGAAGCTTTCCATTGCACATTTTGCTAACACAGTTTTTGTTGAATCTACAAAGGGATATTTCGGAAAGCATTGAAACTCAAGGTGACAAAGGAAACACCCTCATATAAAAACTAGAAAGATGTTTTCTGAAGAAATGCTTTCTTATATATTATTTCATCTCAGAAAATATTTCATTCTTTTCATTGAGAAGTTTGATAGCCCTGTTTTGGGGAAATCTGAGAAGGGATATTTTGGATCGCATTGAAGGAAATGGTGACAAAGGAAGTATCCTCAGATAAAAACCAAAAAGAGACTTTTTGAGAAACTTATTTGTGATGTGTGAATTTATCACACAGTGTTACACCATTCTTTTAAATGAGAAGTTTACTAACACTTTTTCTGTTTATTCTGCAATGGGATATTCAGGAGCACATTGAGGAATATGGTGAAAAAGGAAATACTTCAGACAAAACCTGGAAAGGAGGTTTCTGAGAAACAGCTTTGTGATGTGTGGATTCACCTCATAGATTTACACCACTGGTTTCATGGAGCAGTTTGGTAGCAGTGTTTTTTGGGAATCAGAGAATGGATATTTTGAATCGCATTGAAGTTTATAGTGACAAAGGAAATATCCTCAGTTAAAAACTAGAAAGAAGCTTAATGAGAAAGTTCTTCCTGATGTGTGAATTCATCTCACAGATTTACACCTTTCTGTTCATGGAGCAGTTCCCTAACACTGTTTTCATGGAATCGGCAATGTTATATTCCAGAGCGCATTAAGGCCTACAGTGAAAAAGGAAATATCCTTAGATAAAAATCAGAAAGAAGACTTCTTAGAAAGTGCTTTGTGATATGTGAATTCATCTCAGAGAGTTACTGCTTTCTTTCCATGGAGCAGTTTCCTAACACTGTTTTGGTGGCATCTGTAAAGTGATATTTGGGAGCACATTGAGGCATATAATGAAAAAGAAATATCCTCAGATAAAAATGAGAAAGAATTTTTCTGAGAAACTGCTTTGTGATGTGATAATTCATCTCTCAGTGTTCACAATTCTTCTCATGGGTCAGTTTGGTAGTAGTGTTTGTGGGGAATCTGAGAAAGGATATTTTGTATCACATTCAAGCCTATGGTGACAGAAGAAATATCCTCAAATAAAAATTAGAAGGAAGTTTTCTGAGAAAGTTCTTTGTGATGTGGGAATTCACCTCACAGAGTTACACCTTCCTTTTCGTGGAGCAGTTTGCTAAGACTGTCTTCATGGAATCTGCCGAGGGATATTTGGGAGCGCATTGAGGCATATAGTGAAAAGGAAAATATGATCATATAAAAACTATAAAGAAGGTTTCTGAGAACTTGCTTTGTGAGGTGTGAGTTCATCTCACCGAGTGACACCATTCTTTTCATTGAGTAGTTTGATAGCACTGTTTTTGTGGAGTCTGCATTATTATATTTGGAAGCACATTGAAGCCTACAGTGACAAAGGAACTATCCTCATAAAAAAACCAAAGAGATTCTTTCTGAGAAACTGCTTTGTGATGTGTGAGTACATCTCACAGAGTTAGACTGTTCTTATAATTGAGCAATTTGCTAACACTGTTTTCTTGGAATCTGCAATGGGATATTTTGGAACACATTGAAAATTACGGTGACAAAGGAAATATCCTCAGAGAAAAACCTGAACGAAGCTTTCTGAGAAACCTCTTTGAGGTGCATTAATTCATCTCACTGAGTTACACTATTCTCTTCATGGAACAGATTGGTAGCATTGTTTTTGGTGAATTTGAGAAGGGATATTTTGGATTATATTGAAGCCTATGGTAACCAAGGAAATATCCAAAGGTAACAACTAGAAATAAGCTTTCTGAGAAAGCTCTTTGTGATGTGTGAATTCATCTCGGAGAGTTACACCTTTCTTTTCATGGATCAGTTTGCTAATACTGTTTTTGTGGAATCTGAAAAGAGATATTTGGGAAGGCATTGAGGCTTACAATGAAAAAGGAAGTATCCTCAGATAAAAACTAGAAAGAAGCTTTCTGAGAAACAGCTTTGTGATGTACAAATTTATCTCACAGAGTTACACCATTATTTCGTGGAGCATTTTGGTAACAATGTTTTTGGGGAATTTGAGAATGGATATTTCGATGGCATTGCAGAATATGGTGACAAAGGAAATATGCTCAGATAATAATTGGAAAGAAGCTTTCCGAGAAACTGCTTTGTGATATGTGAATTAATCTTACAGAGTTGCATGATTCTTTTCTTTCAGCAGTTTGCTAACACTGTTTTCGTGGAATCTGCAATAGGATATTTCAGAGCACGTTGAAGCCTATGGTGACAAAGGAAATATCCTGATAAAAAAAAGCCAAAAGGAAGCTTTCTAGG
>NW_012119121.1:521392-522086 GCF_000951035.1 Colobus angolensis palliatus
TTGTGATATGTGAATTAATCTTACAGAGTTGCATGATTCTTTTCTTTCAGCAGTTTGCTAACACTGTTTTCGTGGAATCTGCAATAGGATATTTCAGAGCACGTTGAAGCCTATGGTGACAAAGGAAATATCCTGATAAAAAAAAGCCAAAAGGAAGCTTTCTAGGAAACTGCTTTGTGGTGTGTGAATTCATCTCAAAGCTTTACACCTTTCTATCCATGTAACAGTTTGGTAACACTATTTTTATGGAATCTACAAAGTGATATTCGTGAGTGCATTCAGGCTTACAGTGAAAAAGGAAATACGCTGAGGTAAAAACTAGAAAGAAGCTTTCTGAGAAACGGCTTAGTGACTTGTGAACAGAGTTACACGATTCTTTTCATGGAGCAGATTAGTAGCACTGTTTTTGGAGAAACTGAGAAGGGATATTTTGGTTCGCATTGAAGCCTACGGTTAAAAGGAAATAACCTCAGATAAAAAATGGAAAGAAGCTATGGGAGAAACCGCTTTGTGATGTGTTAATTCATCTCACAGAGTTACAATATTCTTTTTGTGGCTCAGATTAATAGCCTGTTTTGGGGAAATCTGAGAATGGATATTTTTGATTTCTTTGAAGCCTATGGTGACAACAGAAAAAGTTATACCTGATATAAATGATGAATTGATGGGTGTTGACGAGTTGATGGGTGCAACA
>NW_012119121.1:523366-529121 GCF_000951035.1 Colobus angolensis palliatus
CGTGGAATCTGCAAAGGGATAATTGGGAGTGCTTTGAGGCCTATGGTGAAAAAGGAAATAACCTCAGATAAAAACTAGAAAGCTCTCTGAGAAACTGCTTTCTGATGTTTGCATTCATCTCACAGAGTTAAGCACTGTTTTTGGGGAATCAAAAAAGTGATATTTGGGAGCGCATTGAAGCTTATAGTGACAAAATAAATATCCCCAGATAAAATCTACAAAGAAGTTTTATGAGAAAGTACATTGTGACGTGTAAATTCATCTCAAGGAGTTACACCTTCCTTTTCATGGAGCCGTTTCCTAAGACTTTTTTCATGGAATCTGTGAAGGGATATTTGCAAGTGCATTGAGGTCTATAGTAAAAAAAAAAAGAAATATCCACAGACAAAAACTAGAAAGAAGTTTCTGACAAACTTCTTTGGGATTTTTGAATTCATATCCCAGAGTTACATGATTCTTCTCATGGAGTAGTTTGTTAGCGCTATTTTTGGGGAATTTGAGTAGGGTTATTTTGCATCGCATTGAAGCATATCATGACAAAGGAAATATTCTCAGATAAAAACTAGAAAGAAGCCCTCTGAGAGACTTCTTTGTGATGTGTGAATTCATCTCACAGAGTTACACGTTTCTTATCATGGAACAGTTTGGTATCACTGTTTCCATGGAATCCACAAAGGGATATTTGAGAGTGCATTCAGGTCTACAGTGAAAACGGAAATATCATCAGATAAAAAATCGAAAGAGGCTTTCTGAGAAACTGCTTTGTCATGTGTGAATTCACCTCACAGAGTTACACTGCTTTTGTCATTGATAAGTTGGCTAAAACTTTTTTCAAGGAATCTGCAATGGGATATTCAGTAGTGTATTGAGGAATATGGTGAAAAAGGAAATATTCTCAGATAACTACTAGAAAGAAGCTTTCTGAGAAAATGCTTTGTGATGGGTGAATTCATCTCAGAGTTACACTGTTCTTTTCATTGAGCATATTGCTAACACAGCTATCTTGGAATCGGCAATATGATATTTTGGAGCACATTGAAGATTTGGGTGACAAAGGAAATATCTTCAGATGAAAACAAAAAGGAGCATTCTGAGAAAATTCTTTGTGGTGTTTGAACTCATCTCACAGATTTACAACTTTCTTTTCATGGAGCAGTTTGCTAACACTGCTTTCGTGGAATCTGCAAAGGGATATTTGGGAGTGCATCTAGACCTATAGTGAAAAGGTAATATCCTCAGAAAAATCTAGAAAGAGCTTTCTGAGAAACTGTTTTGTGATTTGTTAATTCATCTTACAGAGTACATGGTATTTTTCATTGAGTAGTTTGATAACATTGTTTTTGTGCAATCCACAATAGGATATATGGGAGCATATTGAAACCTATGGTGACAAAGGAAATATCCTCAGATAAATAACACAAAGAAACTTTCTGAGAAAGCTCTTTGTGATGCGTGAATTCATCTCACTGAGTTACACTGTTCTTTTCATTGAGAAGTTTGCTAACACTTTACTTGTGGAATTTGCAATGGGATATTCTGGAGCACATTGAGGAATATGTTGAAAAAGGAAATATCCTCAGATAAGAAATTTAAAGGTTTCTGAGAAGCTGCTTTGTGATGTGTGAATTCATCTTACAGAATTACCTGACTCTTTTCTTGGAGCAGTTTGCTAACACTGTTTTCGTGGAATCTGCATTAGGATATTTGTGAATGGATTGAAACCTACAGTGACAAAGGAAATATCCTCAGAGAAAAACTAGAAAGAAGCTTTCTAAGAAGCTGCTTTGTGGTGTGTGAATTCATCTTATAGAGTTACACTGTTCTTTTCATTGAGCAGTTTGCTAACACTGCTTTCTTTTAATCTCCAGGGGGATATTTTGGACCGCATTGAAGCTTATGGTGACAAAGGAGTTATCCTCAGATAAAAAATATAACGAAGCTTTCTGAGAAATCACGTGGTGATGTTTTAATTCATTTCACACAATTACACGATTTTTTTCATGGTTCACTTTGGTATCACTGTTTTTGGTGAATCTGAGAAGCAATATTTTGGATCACATTGAAGACTATGTTGACAAAGGAAATAACATCAGATGAAAATTAGAAAGAAGTTTTCTGAGAAAGTTCTTTGAGATGTTTGAATTCATCTCACAGATTTACACCTTTCTTTTCATGGAGCAGTTTGCTAACACTGTTTTCACGGAATCTGCAGAGGGATATTTGGGAGTTCATTGAGGCCTATAGTAAAAAAGTAAATATCCTCAAATAAAAAATAGAAAAAGCATTCTGAGAAACTACTTTGTGATATGTGAATTCATCTTACAGAGGTACACCATTCTTTTAATTGAGCAGTTCAATAACACTGTTTTCCTGGAATCTGCAATAGGATATTTGGGAGCACATTGAAGTCTATGGTTACAAAGGAAATATCCTCAGATAAAAACCAAAAGGAAGCATTCTGTGAAACTGCTTTGGGATGTGTGAATTCATCTCACAGAATTACACCATTCTTTTCATTGAGAAGTTTGCCAACATTTTTTCTTGGAATCTACAATGGGATCTTTCGTAGCACAGTGAGAAACATTGGAAAAAGGACATATCCTCAGATAAAAGCTAGAAAGAAGCTTTTTGACAAACAGCTTTGTGATGTTGGAATTTATCTCTCAGAGTTACACCACGGTTTTTGTGGCATTGTTTGGTAGCACTGTTTTTGGGAAATCTGAAAAGACATATTTTGAAATGCATTCAAGTCTATGGTGAAAAAGGAAGTATCCTCAGATTAAAATTAGAAAGAAGCCTTCTGTTAAACTGATTTGTGATGTGTGAATTCATCTGACAGAGTTAAATGGTTCTTTTCAATGAGCAAGTTGCTAACACTGTTTTCTTGGAATCTGCAATGGGATATTTTGGAGCACATTGAAGCCTATGCTGAGAAAAGAAATATACTCATATAAAAACTAGAAAGAAGCTTTCTGCTAAACCGCTTTATGATATGTTCATTCACCTCACAGCATTACACGAAGCTTTCATAGATCAGTTGCTTAGCACTATTTTTGTGCAATCTGAGAGAGGAAATTTGGGATCACATTGAAGACAAAAGTGAAGAAGAAAACATCCTCAGATAAAAAGTAGAAAGAAGATTTCTGAGAAACTTCTTTGTGATGTGTGAAGTTATCTCACAGAGATACACCTTTCTTTTCGTGTAGCCATTTTTTAAACCTCTTTTTTGGAATCAGCAATGGGATATTTGGGAGTGCATGGAAGCCTATGTTGACAAAGGAAACATCTTCATAGAAAACAGCAAAACGAAGCTTTCTGAGAAACTGCTTTGTGATGTGTAAAGTAATCTAACATGGTTACACTGTTCTTTTCATTCATCAGTTTGCTAACACTATTTTCTTGGAATCCTCAATGGGATATTTTGGAGAACATTGAAGTTTATTGTGACAGGAAATAAACTGAGACAAAAATCAGAAAGAAGCTTTCTGAGAAACTGCTTTGTGATTTGTTAATTCATCTCACAGACTTACATGATTGTTTTCATGGAGCAGTTTGGTAGCAGTGTTTCTGGGGAATCTGCGAAGCGATATTTTGGATCGCATTGTAGTGTATGGTGATTAAGGAAATATCTTCAGATAAAAATTAGAAAGAAGCTTTCTGAGAAAGTTCTTTGTGTTGTATGAATTCAACTCAGAGTTACACCTTTCTTTTCATGGAGCAGTTTGCTAACACAGTTTTCATGGAATCTAAAAAGGGATACTTGGGAGAGCATCGAGGCCTATGGTGAGAAAAGAAATATCCTCAGATAAAAACTAGAAAGAAGCTCTCTGAGAAACTGCTTTGTGTTCTGTGAATTCATATCACTCAGAAACACTGTCCTTTTCATTGAGAAGTTTGCTAACACTGTTTTCTTGGAATCTACAAGGGGATATTTCAGAGAGCATAGAAGCTTATGCTGACAAAGGAAATATCCTCAGATAAAAACTAGAAAGAAGCTTTCTGAGAAACTGCCTTGTGATGTGTGAATTCCTTTCAAAGAGTTACACCATTCTTTCCTTGGAGCAGTTTGATAGCACTGTTTTTGGGGAATCTGAGGCGGGATATATTGCATTGCCTTGAAGACTATGGTGTCAAAGAAATTATCCTCAGATAAAAACTAGAAAACAGCTTTCTGAGAAACTTACTTGTGATTTGTGAATTTACCTTACAAGGTTACACATTTCTTTTCATGGTGTAGTGTGCTAACACTGTGTTTGGGGAATCTGCAAAGGGATATTTGGGAGAGTATTGAGTCGTATGGTGAGAAAGGAAATATCCTCAGATAAAAAAGAGAAAGATGTTTTCTGAGAAACTGGTTTATGATATGTTAATTTATCACACGGAATTATATGATTCCTTTCATGGGTCAGTTTGGCAGCACTGTTTTTTGGGAATCTGAGAAGAGATATTTTGGATCATATTGAAGACTATGATGACAAAGGTAATATCCTCAGATAAAAACTTGAAAGGAGCTTTCTGGGAAAGTCCTTTGTGATGTGTGAATTCATCTCACAGATTCACACCTTTCTTTTCATGGACCAGCTTACTAACACTGTTTTCATGTAATCTGCAAAGGAATATTTGGGAGTGCATTGAGGCATATACTGAAAAGGGAAATATATTCTGATAAAAACTAGAAAGAAGCTTTCTGCGAAACTGCTGTGTGATGTGAGAATTTGTCTCACAGAATTACTCTGTTCTATTCATTGAGCAGTTTGCTAACGCTGTTTTTTTGGAATCTGTAAAGGGATATTTCAGAGCGCATTGACGCTAATGGTGACAAAGGCAATATCCTCATACAAAAACTAGAAAGAATCATTCTGAAAAACTGCTTTGTGATGTGTTAACTCATCTCACAGAGTTCATGATTCTTTTCTTGGAACAGGTTGGTAATACTGTTTATGGGGAATCTGAGAAGTGACATTTAGATCACATTGAAGTCTATGATGACAAAGGGAATATCCTCAGATGAAAACTAGAAAGAAACTTTCTGAAAAAGTGCTTTGTGATGTGTGATGTCATCTCACAGAGTTACACCTTTTTTTCCATGGATCAGTTTTCTGGCACTGTATTTTGGGAATCTGAGAAGGAATATTTTGATTTGAAGCCTATGGTGACATAAGAAATATCCTCAAATAAGTACAAGAAAGAAGTTTTCTGAGAAACTGCTTTATGATGTGTGAACTCATCTCACAGAGTTACACCTTTGTTTTCATTCAACAGTTTAATAACACTGTTTTCGTGGAATCTGCAATAGTATATTTTGGAGGGCATTGAAGCCTATGGTGAAAAAGGAAATATAATCTGATAAAAGCCGAAAAGAAGCTTTTGGAGACACTGCTTCGTGATGTATTAATTCATCTCACAGAGTTACACTGTTCTTTTCACTAAATAGTTTGCTAACAGCTTTTTCTTGGAATATGCAGTGGGATGTTTCAGAGCACATTCAAGCTTCTAGTAACGAAGGACATATCATCAGAAAAAAAAACAGAAAGAAGCTTTCTGAGAAACTGCTTTGTGCTGTGTGAGTTTATCTCACAGGGTTACACCATTCTTTTCATGGAGCAGTTTGTTAGCACTGCTTCTGTGCAATCTGAGAAGGGATACTTTGGATTGCATTGAAGCACATGGTGAGAAAGGAAATATCCTCAGACAAAAACTTGAAAGAAGTTTTATGAGAAGCTACTTTTTGATATGTGAATTCATCTCACAGAGT
>NW_012119121.1:529571-535730 GCF_000951035.1 Colobus angolensis palliatus
TGGATAGTAGCCTTCGGAGAAACTGCTTCATGATGTGTGAATTCATCTCACAGAGTTACAGCATTTTTTCATTGAGCAGTTTGTTAACAGTAGTTTCGTGGAGTCTGCAATGGGATATGCGTGAGGGCTTTGAGGCCGATGGTGAAGAAGGAAATGTTATCAGATAAAAATTTGAAAGAAGCTTTCTGTGAAACTGCTTTGTGATGTGTGAGTTCATCTCACTGAATTACATGACTCTTTCAAGGAGCACTTTGCTAGCACTGTTTTTCTGGAATCTGAGAAGTGATATTTGGATCAGTTTGAAGACTATGGTGACAAAGGAAATATCCTCAGATAAAAACGAGAAAGAAGCTTTCTGAGAAACTACTTTGTGATGTGTGAATTTATCTCGAAGAGCTACACAATTTTCCTTGAGAAGTTTGCTGACACTGCTTTTGCAGAATCTGCAATGAGATATATGGTAAGACCTGGAGGCTTGTGTTTAAATAGGAAATATCGTCAGATAAAAACAGGAAGGAATCTTTCTGAGAAACTGCTTTGTGATGTTTGAATTCATCTCACAGTGTTACACCTATCATTTCATGGAGCAGTTTACTATCACTGTTTTCATTTAATCTGCATTGGGATATTGTGAGAGCATTGAGGGCTATGGTGAAAAAGGAAATATATTCAGATAAAAAGTAGAGAAAAGCTGGCACTGTTTTTGTGGAATCTGAGAAGAGATATTTTTGATTGCTTTAAATCCTATCATGACAAAGGAAATATTCTCAGATAAATTCTTGAAAGAAGCTTTCTGAGAAACTGCTTTGTGATGTGTGAAATCATCTCAGAGAGTTACACTACTCTTTCATGGAGCAGTTTGCTAGCTGTGTTTTTGTGGAATCTGAGAAAGGATATTTTTGATTGCTTTGAAGCCTATGGTGACAAAGGAAATATCCTCAGAAAAAAACTAGAAAGAAGCGTTCTGGGAAACTGCTTTGTGATTTGTGAATTCATCTCATGGAGTTACACCACTCTTTTATGGAGCAGTTTGTTAGCACTGTTTTTGTGGAGAATGAGAAGGGATATTATGGGTGACATTTAAGTCTATGGTGACACAGGAAATATCCTCAGATAAAAACTATACAGAGACGTTCTGAGAAATTGTTTTGTGATGCGTGAATTTATCTTGCAGAGTTACACAACTATTTTCCTTGGGAAGTTTCCTAAAGCTGTTTTTGTGGAGTCTGCAAAGAGATATACGGGAGCACCTGGAGGCCCATGTTTTAGTAGGACATATCCTCAGAAGAAAACAGGAAGGAAGCTTTTGTTTAGTGATGTGTGAATTCATCTCACAGAGTTACACCTTTCTTTTCATGGAACATTTTACTAACACTGTTTTCGTTTAATCTGCAATGGGATATTGCGAGTGCATTGAATGCTATGGTGAAAAAGGAAATATACTCAGATAAAAACTAGAGAGAAGCCTTCAGAGAAACTGCTTCTGATGTGTGAGTTGATCTTGCTGAGTAACACCATTCTTTCATTGCTAAATCTATTTTCGTGGAATTTGCAGTGAGATATTCAGGAACGCACTGAGGTCGATGGTGAAAATGGAAATGTAGAAACTGCTTTGTGATGTGTGAAAGTATCTCACAGAGTTACACCAATCTTTCATGGAGGCGTTTGCTAGCACTGTTTCTGTGGAATCTGAGAAGGGACATTTCTGATCGCTTTGAATCCTATCGTGACAAAGGAAATATCCTCAGATAAAAACTGGAAACAAGCTTTCTGAGAAACTGCTTTGTGATGTGTGAATTCATCTCAGAGTTACACTACTCTCTCATGGAGCCATTTGCTAGCACTGCTTTTTGGCATCTGGGAAGGGATATTTCGGATTGCTTTGAAACCTATAGTGACAAAGGAAATATAATCAGATAAAAACTAGTAGGAAGCTTTCTGAGAAACTGCTTTTCATATGTGAATTCATCTCACAGAGTTACACTATTCTTTTCATGGAGCAGTTTGTTAGCACTGCTTTTGTGAAATCTGAGAAGGGATATTTCAGATTGCATTGCATCCCACGGTGAAAAAGGAAATATCCTTCGATAAAAACTAGAAAGAAGCTTTCTGAGAAAAAACTTTGTGATGTGTGAATTCATTTCACAGAGTTACACAAATATTTCATGTTGCAGATTGCTAGCACTGTGTTTGTGGAATCTGAGAAGGGATATTTTGGATTGCTTGAAGCCTGAGGTGACAAACGAAATATCCTCATTGAAAAACTAGAAACAGGTTTTCTGAGATATTGCTTTTTGATGTGTGTAGTCATCTAAAAAATTTGCAACATTCTTTTCCTGGAGCAGTTTAGTAACATTGCTTTCTTTTAACTGCAATGGGATATTGCTAGCACAATGAGTGCTATGGTGAAATAAGAAATATCCTCAGATAAAAACTGGAGAGAAGCCTTCGGAGTAACTGCTTTGTGATGTGTGAATTCATCTCACAGAGTTACACCAATCTTTCATGGAGCCGTTTGCCAGTACTGTTTTTTGGGGTATCTGAGAAGGGATATTTTTTATAGCTTTGAACTCTATGGTGACAAAAGAAATATCCTTAGATAAAATCTGGAAAGCAGCTTTCTGAGAATCTGCTTTGTGATCTGTGTATTCATCTCACAGAGTTACACTCCTCTTTCATGGATCAGTTTGCTAGCACTGTTTCTGTGGAATCTGAGAAGGAATATTTTGGATTGCGTTGAATCCTGTGGTGAAAAAGGAAATATCCTCCAATAAAAATTAGAAAGAAGCTTTCTAAAAAACTGCTTTGTGATGTTTGTATTCGTCTCACAAAGTTGCACCATTCTTTTCATCTGCAATGGGATATTGTGAGTGCATTGAGTGCTCTGGTGAAAAAGGAAATATCCTCAGATAAAAACTGGACAGAAGCCTTCGGAGAAACTCCTTTGTGATGTGTGAATACATGTGACAGAGTTACATCGTTCTTCGATAGGGAAGGTTGCTAACCCTGTTTTCGTGGAATCTGCAACTTGATATTCGGGATGGCATTGAAGCCTGTGTTTAAAAAGGAAATATCCTAGGATAAATACAAGAAAGAGGTTTTCTGAGAAACTCCTTTGTTATGTGTAAATTCATCTCACAGAGTTACACTACTCTTTCATGGAGCAGTTTGCTAGCCCTGTTTTTATGGACTCTGAGTAGGGATATTTTGGATCTCTTTGAAGCCTATGGTGACAAAGGAAATATTCCCATATAAGAACTAGAAAGAATCTTTCTGAAGAACTGTTTTTTGATGTGTGAATTCATTTCAGAGAGTCACACCTTTCTTTACATTGAGCAGTTTGCTTAGAGTGTTTTTGCGGAAACCGCCTGTGGTTATTCCAAGGGCATTGAGTCCTACGGTGAAAAATGAAATATTCCTGATAAAAAATGGAGAGAAGCCTTCTCAGAAACTGCTTTGTAATGTGTCAATTAATCTTACAGAGGTACACCACTGTTTTCATTGAGTAGATTGCTAACACTGTTTTCACGGAATCTGCAATGAGATTTCCTGGGTGCACTGAGGCCTGCGTTTAAAAAGGAAATATCCTCAGATAAAAGAAGGAAGAAGCTTTCTGAGAAACTCTTTGTGATGTGTGAATCCATGTCACAAAGTTGCACCTTTCTGTTTATTGAGCAGGTTGCTACCACTGTTTTCATGGAATCTACAATGGGATATTATGAGAGCATTTACTGCTATGGTGAAAAAGGAAATATCCTCAGATAAATAATGGATAGAAGACTTCGGAGAAACTGCTTTGTGATGTGTGAATACATCTCACACAGTTGCACCATTCTTTCATTGAACAGTTTGCTAACACTGTTTTCCCAGAAACTGAAATTTGATGTTTGGGATTGCATTGAGGCCTATGATGAAAAAGGAAATTTCCTTAGACAAAAACTAGAAAGAAGTTTTCTGAGAAACTGCTTTGTGTTATGTGAATTCGTCTTACAGAGTTACACCTTTCTTTTCATGGAGCTCTATGGTAACACTAGTTTTATGGAATCAGAGAAGGTATATTTTGGATAGCTTTGAAGCCCATGGTGATAAAGAGAATATCCTCAGATAAAAGCTAGAAGGAAACTTTCTGAAAAACTTCTTTGTGATGAGTGAGCACATCTCACAGAGTTACACCAATGTTTCCTGGAGCAGTTTGTTAACTCTGTTTTCATAGAATTCGCAATATAATATTCTGAAAGTATTGAGTCCTATGGTGAAAAAGCAAATATCCTCAGGAAAAAACCGGTGAGAAGTCTTTTGAGAAACTGCTTTGTGATGTGTGAATTCATGTCACAGAGTTGCACCTTTCTTTTCATGGAGCAGTTTGTTAGCCCTGTTTTTGCCTCATCTGAGAAGGAATATTTTTGATCGCTCTGAAGCATCTGATGACAAAGGAAATGTCCTCAGATAAAAGCTAGAAAGAAGCTTTCTGAAAATCTGCTTTGTGATGTATGAATTCATCTCACAGAGTTACACTACTCTTTCATGAAGCAGTTTGCTAGCACTGTTTTTGTGGAATCTGAGAAGTGATATTTTGGATTGCATTGAAGACCATGGTGAGAAAAGGACATATCCTCAGATGAAAACTAGAAAGATTTCTGAGAAACTGCTTTGTGATGTGTGAATTCATCTCACAGATTTACATGTTTCTTTTCATTGAGCAGTTTTCTAACAGTGTTTTCACAGAATCTGCAATGGGATATTACGGAGCGATGTGTAAATTCACAAAGAATTTTCTCAGAAGGCTTCTCTCCAGTTTTTATCTGAAGTTATTTCCTTTTTCACAAAAAGCTGAAATGTGCTCCCGAGTATCCCTTTGCAGATTCCATGAAAACAGTGTTAGTAAACACCTCAATGAAGAGAAAGGTGTAACTATGTGAGAGGAATTCACACATCACAAAGCACTTTCTCAGAGTGCTTCCTTCCTGTTATTATCTCAGGTTATTTCCTTTGTTACCATAGGCTTTAAAGCGATCCACAAAATATCCCATTGCAAATTCAATACAAATAGTGTTAGCAAACTGCTCAATATAAAGAAAATTGTATCTCTGTGAGAAGAATTCACACAACACAAACCAGTTTCTCAGTAAGCTTCTTTCTTGTTTTCATCTGAAGATGTTTCCTTTTCCACCATAGTCCTCAAAGCACTCCCGAATATCCCATTGGAGATTCTGCAAAAGCAGTGTTAACAAACTTCTCAATGAAAAGAATGGTGTAACTTTGTGAGATGAATTCACACATTACAAAGTAGCTTCTCCAAAAATTCTGTCCAGTTTTTATGGGTATTTCATTTTTCACAATACTAATCAATGAGCTTGAAATATCCAATTGCAGACTCCACTAAAACAGTGTTAGCAAACTGCTCCTTGAAAAGAATGGTGTAACTATTTGAGGTGAATTCATCTGTCACAAAGCAGATTTTCAGAAGGCTTCTCCCCAGTTTCTCAGAAAACTTCTTTCTAGCTTTTAGATGATGATATTTCCTTTTCCACCATGGGATTCAAAGGGATCCAAAGTATTCCTTCTCAGATCCCACAAAAACAGTGCTACCAAACTACCCCATGAAAGGAATGGTGGAACTGTGTGAGATGAATTCACACATCACAAAGCTGTTTCTCAGAAAGCTTCCTTCAAGTATTTATCTGAGGATATTTCCTTTTTCACCATTGGCTTCAATGCCCTCCCCAATATCCCATTGAAGAGACCACCAAAATAGTGATAGCAAACTGCTCAATGAAAGAATGGTGTACCTCTGTCAGATGAATTCACACATCACAAAGCAGTTACTCCGAAGGCTTCTCTCCACGTTTTATCTGAGGATATTTCTTATTTCACCATAGCACTCATTGGGATCACAATATCCCATTGCAGATTAAAGGAAAACAATGGTAGTAAACTGATCCAGGAAAAAAACATTGCGACTTTGTTAGATGAATACACACATCCCAAAGCAGTTTCTCAGAAAGCTTCTTTCTAGGTTTTATATGAGGATAGTTCCTTTGTCACCATAGGCTTCAAAGGTATCCAAAATATCCCTTCTCAGATTAAACAGAAACAGTGCTAGTAAACTGCTCCATGAAAAGTAGTGTAACTCCATCAGATGAATTGAGAATCACAAAA
>NW_012119122.1:0-548 GCF_000951035.1 Colobus angolensis palliatus
ATTTTTAAATAATATTTTTTTTTTTAAATCATAGATTTTAACCTTTCAGCCAGTTCCTTCCTGACATTTCACCTCAGTATATTACTATTTTTAAATCACGGTAGAACTGAATTCTGAGGCCCGGCCATTCTTCTAAGTGCTGCATGGGTATGAGCTCATGTGATGCTGCCCTAGGCTTGCAGGGGCCATTCCCATCTTACAAAGGAGGGGCCAGAGGCACAGAGAGGTGGGGTAACCTGCCCAGGCCACAGAGCTGGGGATGGATGGGGCTGGGCCTCTTATCAGACAAGCCCTGTCCAGTCTCTGTATCACCGGCCCTACAGGAGGGAGTCACTGGGGACCAGGCTCTCTTCTTACTAAATTTTAAAATAGAAGCATTTCTCCTGATCATTGAGGCTTTTTCCCCCATATATTCCATGTTTTTTGTTTTGTTTTTGTTTTTGTTTTCTTTTGAGACTAAATTTCGCTCTTGTTGCCCAGGCTGGAGTGCAATGGCACGATCTCGGCTCACTGCAACCTCCGCCTCCTGGGTTCAAGCGATTCTCCTG
>NW_012119122.1:3763-6635 GCF_000951035.1 Colobus angolensis palliatus
CCAGGCCTTCACACTCGGAGGCCACCATGGGGGGGAGGGACAGCAGGTGGGTGTGGGCCTCAGATGTCCCACCAGGATGCCATGTGCGTCCCTGCACTGAGCTCTTTCCTTCCTGCTTCTCCTTCCCCATCTCCTGCCCGGAGTTGCTCCCTGGTAGGCTGAGCTCTGGCCTCCTCTTGTCCCCATGTCATGGAAGGGCAGTGGCTGGTGTCCCAGGACAGCCTGTCTGCAGCCTCCCTGTGGGTCTCACAGCTCCCTTCCCCTGGTAGTGTACTCCCATGGTGCAGTGACCTAAAAATTACACAAGGTATACATTTGGTTTTTTTGTTTGCTTGCTTTTGTTTTTTGTGGTTGTTTTGTTTGTTTGTTTGTTTTTTGAGATGGAATCTTGCTCTGTTACCCATGCTGGAGTGCAGTGGCATGATCTCAGCTCACCGCAACCTCCGCCTGCCAGGTTGAAGCGATTCTCTTGCCTCAGCCTCCCATGTAATTGGGATTACAGACCGCCACCCCTATGCCTGGCTAATTTTTGTATTCTTAGTACAGACAGTGTTTCTCCTTGTTGGTCAGGCTTACAGGCGCCCACCATTATGCCTGGCGAATTTTTGTGTTTTTAATAGAGACAGGGTTTCTCCACGTTGTTCAGCTGGTCTTGAACTCCCAGTCTGAGGAGATCCATACACCTCGGCCTACGAACGTGCTGGGATTACAGACATGAGCCACCGCGCCTGGCCACAATGTATAAATTTGGAAAGGAGACTTTATTTCTTGTTAAGAGTGATAGCCTGCAGGTGGCCATCCTGCAGCCTGGGAAGAGCAGCCTCTGGGAAACACCAGAGACAGACATTTAGAAGCAGGAGGGGTTGGGGCAGGAGCTTTATGCTGAAGGGGTTGGCTAAACATACATATTCAACAGGCTAGAGGATGAGCTATGAATATTCATGTAGGTGGCTGCAGTCCGTGCTTATCGAACAAACATGCATGTAACATATGATCACAGGCGGGCACGGTGGCTCATGCCTGTAATCCCAGCACTTGGGAGGCCAAGGCAGGTGGATCATCTGAGGTCAGTGTCAGGCCTCTGAGCCGGAGCTAAGCCATTGTAACCCCTGTGAACTGTACATATACATCCAGATGGCCTGCAGCAGCCAAGAAGTCTGGAGCAGTTGAAAAACCACAAAAGAAGTGAAACAGCCAGTTTCTGCCTTAACCGATTAACCAACCTTGAGACATTCCATCGTTATGACTTGCTCCTGCCCTGCCCAACTGATCAATCGACCTTATGACACTTCTCCTGGACAATGGGTCTCGTGGTCTCCCCACCATGCACCTTGCGACCCCCTCCCCTGCTGACAACAGATGACCACCTTCGACTGTAACTTTCCACTGCCTACCCAAGTCTTATAAAGCTGCCCCTCTCCTATCTCCCTTCGCTGTCTCTCTTTTCGGACTCAGCCCTCTTACATCCAAGTGAATAAACGGCCTTATTGCTTACATAAAGCCTGTTTAGGTGGTCTTCTATATGGAAACGTGTGACAGTCAGGAGTTCGAGACCAATCTGGCCAATATGGTAAGACCTCGTCTCTATTAAAACTACAAAAATTAGCCAGGCATGGTGGCGGGTGCCTGTAATTCCAGCTACTGGGGAGGCTGAGGCAGGAGAATCACTTGAACCTGGGAGGTGGAGGTTGCAGTGAGTTGAGATCGCGCCACTGTCCTCCAGCCTGGGAGACAGAGTCAGAGTCCATCTCAAAACAAAAAACAAAAAAACGAACAAAACAAAGAAACAAAAATCTAAAAAAAAAAGAAGCCACCGTATAATCCCTCCTCACATTGCGGTGGAGACAACATTTAAATGTACTACAATTAAGCCTGTATCTCAAAAGGTCCCTTCAGGACATGGAGGCACCGAGATTTGCCAGGTCTGTAAACCACGCAGAACCAGTCCGTGGTCCATGGTCTGTGGTCCATGCTCTTCTGATCTGGAGAAAGTCACTGAAATCAGTCTCTTGTGCAGGGAAAGCAGGAATGAGGGCTGTGGAGCAGGGGCTCTGTGGCTCGGCGTCCGGACGCTGGATGAGCTGTGATCGTTTTCATCTTTACCTGGAGGCAGTGCTTGTTTAGCTGCTAGAGCAAAAGATAAACTCTGTGGCAGGCAGAACAGAGTTTGCTGTTGAAGTGTGGAGTGTGTGACCTCACCCTTGCCTGGCACGGCATGAGGTCCTGGTTGTGATTTGGTATCTTATTGCCATGAAGAGTCTATTCTGGTTCTGCCCGTCTTATGATTCTGTTTGAACATTACCGCTGGTCAGTTGTGTCTAAACTGCAAAAGGGCGGGGTGATAATGAGGCTTGCCTGACCTCCCCTCCCATCACACCCGGGAACTCAGTTTTAAGGTTTTTCTGAGATACCCTTGGCCAATAGGGGCCAAAGCTGGTGGGAGGATCGGGGGGGCCAAAGATTTTAGTTTTACTTCATAGACCTGAAGACTAAGCTCTGATTTGTTTGTATTTAACCTTGCCCAGAATCCTATCTAAGGGATCTGGGGACTCATGCCTTACAAACCACACATCCTCATCAGAGGGGTTCTATTTTTATTTTATTGTGTTGTATTTTAATTGAGGCCGAGTTTTGCTCTTCTTGCCCAGGCTGGAATGCAATGGTGCGGTCTTGGCTCACTGCAACCTCCGCCTCCCGGGTTCAAGCGATTCTCCTGTCTCAGCCTCCCAAGTAGTTGGCATTATAGGTGCCCGCCACCACACCTGGCTAATTTTTGTATTTTTAGTCGAGACAGGGTTTCACCATGTTGGCTAGGCTGGTCTCAAACTCCTGACCTCAGGTGATCCACCCGCCTTGGCCTCCCAAAGTGCTG
>NW_012119123.1:0-328 GCF_000951035.1 Colobus angolensis palliatus
GACATGAGGCTGACAGAGGCAGCACTAGAGTTAAAACAGGAGTCCATATCCCCCACCTCTGGTAACTATTGGTGGGGCCTGGAGAGGAGAAGGTGTCCTTCATGCTCTTTTGGGTGACATATAGGAGTAGATTCCCATTTATCATCTATAAGCATTCCCAGTGACTGCTGGTGAGTGAGAATCAGGGAACAATACCACTAGGAGTTCTACATTCCAAATAAAACTTGCTGGCTTCATCTATAAGCATTCCCAGTGACTGCTGGTGAGTGAGAATCAGGGAACAATACCACTAGGAGTTCTACATTCCAAATAAAACTTGCTGGCTTCC
>NW_012119123.1:5039-6362 GCF_000951035.1 Colobus angolensis palliatus
GGGAGGCTGAGGCAGGAGAATGGCGTGAACCCGGGGGGTGGAGCTTGCAGTGAGCGGAGATCCGGCCGCTGCACTCCAGCCTAGGTAAGAGTGTGAGACTCCGTCTCAAAAAAAAAAAAAGAAAAAAGTTTTTCGGCCAGGTGCGGTGGCTCACGCCTGTAATCCTAGCACTTTGGGAGGCTGAGGCGGGTGGATTGCCTGAGGTCAGACTGGTCTCCAGTCTGGCCAACATGATGAAACCCCGTCTCTACTAAAAATACAAAAAAATTAGCTGGGCATGGTGGCAGGCTCCTGTAATCTCAGCTATTCTGGAGGCTGAGGCAGGGTAATTGCTTGAACCAGGGAGGTGGAGGCTGCAGTGAGCCGAGATTGCGCCACTGCACTCCAGCCTGGGTGACAGAGTGAGACTCTGTCTCAAAAAAAAAAAAAAGTTTTTTCATTGATAATTGTATTTCAACATTATTTTGACACAAACAAAAAAATTCCCAAGCCACATAATTCCATTCCTTCCCCACCCTCTGCCCCTCCCACGATCCAATGTACAAGAGAACTATTGTAACCAAAGCCATGAACCGAGGGTGCAATGGCAGACATGTGGGATGGCTGTTCCAGGTTCAAGCACTGCTGTCTCCAGTCCTGGCCTTCCGGGCCTCGATCATCGGCTTGGTTGCCCGTTTGCGGTCAGTGGCCAGCCCCAGCCAGCACATGAAATCAATGAACCAGGTGGTTGGGTTAAAATTTAAGCCAAATTCACTCGCAGAGTAGTCAAAGGGAAAGGTGTGATGGTAATTATGGAAGCCTTCACCTGGAAGACAAAGCGGGCATTGAAATAATTCAATCACCACCTCTCTGCATAGATTTTTTGCATCACCTATTTTTTCAGGGTTTACCATGTACAGGACATAGTGTCAGGCTGGGGGAGGAGCAAAAGACTTGGTTACTGCCTCCAAAGGCATTGACTTAGTTAGCTAGACAAACAACATGAACAGAAAAAATAGCAATAAAGTTAGCACATCGCCACAAGATTAACTTTCCTGTGTGAACTGTTGACATGATGCTATGACCTCAGAGCTATCCTTCCTAAGGTAAATGCTAAATGGCTGATAACAGATCATCATTTTGATGTACAATTGTTTTTAAAAAATAGTCTCTGTGGGCTGGAGTGATTTAAAAATCCTTTTTTGGAAGAGCTTAGGAGAGAGAAATGAGAATCATTCAAATAGGTAACTAAATTAAATATCTTTAGGTATCTAGAATGTACTTATATATTATTCTACCCCTTCCAGTGGTCAGTGGGCAACTTTTACCCTCTTGCTTTTTTTT
>NW_012119124.1:0-493 GCF_000951035.1 Colobus angolensis palliatus
CAATAATTATTTTGTGATAGTGTTCTACTATTTCTAGTAAGGTTTTAATAAATAGTTAATACGGTCCTTTCCACCCTTTCTTTTTAAAAAGCTTTGGAAGGTATAATTGACATTTAATAAATGGGAGATACTTAAGGTGTGTAATTTGACAAGTTATGACATGTATACTGTCACCTTGAAACCATCATTGCAATCAATATAATAAACATAACCAACTGCCAAAAGATTCCTCATGCCTTCTTTTGTTTTTTGAGACAAAGCCTTGCTCTGTTACCCAGGCAGAGTGCAGTGGCTTGATCTCGGGTCACTGTCATATCTGCCTTCTGGGTTCAAGCGAAGGGGCCTCAGCCCTACGAAGAGCTAGGATTATAGCCACACGCCACCACACCCGGTTAATTTTTGCATTTTTAGGAGAGACGAGGTTTCACCATGTTGGCCAGACTGCTTTCAAACTCCTGACTTTAAGTGATCCATCCATCTCAGCCTCCCAAAC
>NW_012119124.1:5508-7008 GCF_000951035.1 Colobus angolensis palliatus
GCTTGTTTTTATTGAGTTTGTCAAAGATCAGATGGTTGTAGGTGTGCAGCTTTATTTCTGAGTTCTCTAATCTGTTCCATTGTTCTACATGTCTGCTTTTATACCAGCAGCATGCTATTTTGGTTACTGTATCCTTGTAGTTACAATTTGAAGTTGAATAGTGTGATGCCTCCAGGTTTGTTCTTTTTGCTTAGGATTGCTTTGGCTATTTGGGCTTTTTTTTTGTTTCATATGAATTTTATAATTTTTTTTTTAATTTTGTGAAAAAATGTTGGTAGTTTGATGGGAATAGCACTGAATCTGTAAATTGCTTTGGGTAGAATGACCATTTTAACAATATTGAGTCTTCCTATCCATGAGCATGGAATGTTTTCATCTGTGTGTATTGTCTCTGACTTCTTTCAGCAGTATTTTGTAATTCTCATTGTAGAGCTCTTTCATCAACCTGGTTAGCTGTATTCCTAGGTATTTTTTTTCTTTTTGTGGCTATTGTAAATGGAAATGTGTTCATTATTTGCCTCTCAGCTTGAATGTTACTGGTCTATAGAAATGCGACCAATTTTTGTACACTGATTTTGTATCCCAAAACTTTACTGAAACAAAACTTTTTTGAAAGTGACTGTGTCACTAGCATGTATGAGAGTTCTAGTTTCTCAACATCCTCACTAATACTGTATGGTCAAAATTTTTAAGATTAGCCACTCTACTAGAAATGTGTGGTTTGCTACTGTGTTTTCAATATTCATTCCCCCAACTAACTATCATTTTTGTACTTATTTGCCATCTATATTTCTTCTCCTTCTTGCCTTGTTTTATTGTCTAAAACCTCTTGTAAAAATTTTAATAGAAGCAGTGCAGTTAGGCATCCTTAATTTGTTCCTGATTTGAGGGTAAAAGCATTCAGTTTTTTAACATTCAGTATGATGTTAATTGTAGATTCTTCACAGATGGGTTTATCTGTTTACCTACTTAAGAAGTCCCGTTCTATTTCTAATCTATTAAGAGTTTTTCTCAGGAATACTTGTTTGAGTTTGTCAAATCTTTTTCCTGCATCTAGTGAGGTGCTCATATTTTTTCCTTTAAAAATGTGTTTATGTAGTGAATTACAAGAATTGAACTTTGAATGTTACAGCAATCTTAAATTGGGTTATGGTATATTATCCTTTTCTAAATTGTTGGATTCTATTTGTTAAAATTTTATTTAGAATTGTTGCATTTATACTCTTGAAAGTAATAGGTATCAAGGAATGCTTACCCCATAGAATAAATTGAGAATTATTTGCCCCTCTTCCATGTTCTGTAAAGTCTGTGTATAATTGGTGCTATTTCTTTCTTAAATATGAGAATTTACCAGTGAGACATCTAGGCTTGATGTTTCTTTGCATGTGGTTTTTAATTATAAATTCAAGTTTCTTAATAGACATAATATTTTCAGGTTATCTATTTTTTCTTGAGTGGCTTTGGTAATTTGTGTCTTTTCAAGGAACTTCTGCATTTCAT
>NW_012119125.1:0-641 GCF_000951035.1 Colobus angolensis palliatus
TTCTTTTTTTTTTTTTGAGATGGAGTCTTACTCTGTTGCCCAGGCTGGAGTGCAGTGGCACAATTGCGGCTCACTACAGCCTCCACCTCCCAGGTTGAAGCGATTCTCCTGCCTCAGCCTCCCAGGGACTACAGGCGCTCACCACCACACCGGGCTAATTTTTGTATTTTTTGTATCGCTATGTTGGTGGGCTGGTCTCAAACTCCTGGCATCTAGTGCTCTGTCTGCCTCGGCCTCCCAAAGTGCTGGGATTACAGGCATGAGCCACCATGCCTGGCCCCAATAGTCTTTTATTTATTATATGTCTTGGCTCCAGGACTAAATTGTAAGCTCCCCAAGGGCAGTTACACATTGTCTTTCTATCCCCCTACAGTACCTAACATGGAACTTAGCACTCAGTAAGCACCCTAATAAATATTTGTGAAATTGGTGGCTTCCTGCATAACACAGGGTGTCTTTTCCTTTGAGGTTGCTGCTGTAGAACAATTAAAACATTTCATTTTTTTGTTTTCTCTATAGCTAAGTTTAAGGTTTATTTTTAAAGACAAGCTGGGCGCAGTGGCTCACGCCTGTAATCCCAGCACTTTGGGAGGCCGAGGCAGGCAGATCATGAGGTCAGGAGATTGAGACCATCCTGGCTA
>NW_012119125.1:6656-8192 GCF_000951035.1 Colobus angolensis palliatus
AAAAAAAAAAAAAAAACTGTGCGAAAATATTTATTTTTCTCTGGGGCCTTTTCTTTCTTTTATTTTTAAACTATACCAGAAATTGTACATCACAGTTTTTATACAAAGTAGGACCTTCCATCCTTTTCGTATTATAATAACCTTCAGAAGCTCATTCCCCTGCAAGGGGAATGTTCTTGTTTTTTGTTGTTGTTATTGTTGTTCTTGTTTTGATCATCACCACATACAAATGTTTGAGCTTTGTCTTAAACTGAGTCTTCATAAAATTGTGTTCCTCCGAGTTCACCTTCTAGGACTTTATTGATTAATCCTTCTGTTTCTGCTACACCAGCAGACACATGTTCATAGAATATGATTGTTTTTAAAGAACAAGGTGAGGAGGCTGAGGCAGGAGAATCACTTGAACCTGGGAGGCAGAGGTTGCAGTGAGCTGAGATCACGCCACTGCACTCCAGCCTGGGTGATAGAGTGAGACTCTGTCTCAAAAATGAATGAATGAATGAATGAATGAACAAGGTGGTTTAATGTCAGAAAACTTCCTAAGCATTTGCTCCCCAAACCTTTCATGTTTTCCAAGAAGCCTTTATTACATAAAGGGGAATAGAATTAAAATGTTTCTTTATAAGAAAAATATACATATTTGTGTTCTTGGCCCCATTAAAACTAGTCAGTAGTCCTTTGGCAAAGATATAGTCAACAGGAGAACTGGGTATGGGTCCAGGCATTACTCCTGTTCATAATTGTGGATGCATGTGTCTGAATGAGCCAGACTGTCTCAACTGGAGTCTCTTGGGTTATAGCAGTAAACTTGTGTATTCCATGAAACCACTGGCCCCATCATCAAAAGGTTTCCACTTGTGGTCCCACAGTTGCTTATTACTGAGTTTGGGTTCCAAGATGACTGGCAACTTCTGAAATAATCTCATTGCAGGAAAGAGTCTCTCTTTTTTTTTTTTTTAAATAGAGTTTACTGGAGGAAAAGAGGCATGTTAAATGTGTTTAAGCAGCTAAAAGTCCTCGATGGAAGCCTATCAGATGTGTCGGCGCTTGGCTCTTAGTGAATGCACTAAAATTCTTATTGATAAATGTTGAATAAACACACCAAAAAAAGTATCAGAGAAAGAGAAAAACCCTAAAATGACAATAGAGGTGTGTGACAGTTATTGCTATCAATTTTATATTTAAAAACAACCTAATTATGCATTGCCCTGTGAAAATAAAAGGATAAAATAAGATTTTGTACATACTGTAAGAATACAGTTGTGCTGTATTTTTATGGATTCATCAAGGAGTAAAATGTTCTGCTTTAGTAAATTATATAGGTAATAAGTGTTATTCCTTTAAAGAGCAAAATAATTTGTCACCATGTTTGGTGGAAAATTTCTAAGTATTTATTACATGCCCAGGGGTTAGCCACCAAGATATACCGAGCATGAAAACTTGTAAAACTTGGCCAGGCGCGGTGGCTCAAGCCTGTAATCCCAGCACTTTGGGAGGCCGAGACAGGCGGATCACGAGGTCAGGAGATCGAGACCA
>NW_012119126.1:0-1428 GCF_000951035.1 Colobus angolensis palliatus
GTAAGGTTACAGGATACAAGATCAACATATAAAAATGAATTATATTTCTTTCTTTCTTTTTTTTTTTGAGACAGGTTCTTGCTCTGTTGCCCAGGCTGAAGTGCAGTTGTATGGTCTCAGCTCACTACAACTTCTGCCTCCCAAACTCAAAGGAGACTTTCACCTCAGCCTCCCAAGTGGATGGAACTACAGGTATGTGCCACCACATCTGGCTAATTTTTGTATTCTTTGTAGAGATGGAGGTTCACGATGTTGCCCAGGCTGGTCTCAATGAATTATATTTCTATAAACCAGCAATAAACATGGAGAAGGTGAAATTAAAACACAATATCATTTGCAATCATTAAAAAAATACTTAAATACTTAAGTGTAAATCTCACAAAACCTGTACAGGATCCGTATGGTCAAAACTACAGACAAATGATATAAGAAATTAAAGATCAGAATAAATGGAAAGACATACCATGTTCATGGATTGGAGGACTAAGCATGGCAAAGACGTCAATTCTCCCAAATTAATATACAGATCTAACATATTTTGTATTATAATGAAACCGTCATTGTAAAATTATAACTGAGACAGTGAAAGAGATCTGACCTAACCTCTATCTTGCTTCTAACCTCTAAGCTGCTCTTGTTCATTCCTGAGAGTAGGCGAAACTAACTTTGGGAGGAACTTAATGTACAGTCTATAGTTTGAAACAAAGATAATAACAGCCCTTTCCCAAAACAAACCCCCTTCTTGCCTGGGGACTAGAATACCTTTGTAGGACCAACAAATTAGCCAAAAGATGAGAAATTATGGTTTAGGATTCATGCAGCTAGAGGCTACAAGATTCTGACCCTTCCCAAATTGATCCAGTGGATAACAACACTATTATAAAACCTAAGATAAGTACTTGAAATATTTTGCAAATCCTGTACTCAGTGGATGGGCTGATACCACCCAGATCAATAAACTGGCTCATTTGGTTTTGTGGCCCCTACCCAGGAACTGACTCAGCACAAGAGGATGGATAGCTTTGACTCTCTATTATTTCATCTCTGGCCAATCAGAACTCCCTGTCTAAACTCAGACTCACTTTCTCCCTACCCACCAAATTATCCTTAAAAACTCCAATCCCCAAATTCCCAGGGAGACTGATGAGTAATAAAACTCCAGTCTCCCTCACAGCTGGCTCTGGTGTGAATTACTCTTTCTCTATTGCAATTCCCATCTTGATAAATTGGCTCCGTCTAGGCAGTGGGCAAGATGAAACTGTGGGGCTGTTAGTTTACAACCTAATCAATATTTTTAGAAATAGACAAGCTTATTCTAAAATTCATATGGAGGCCAGGCACGGTGGCTCATGCCTGTAATCCCAGCACTTTGGGAGGCTGAGGCAGGCAGATCACGAGGTCAGGAGATCAAGACCATCCTGGCTAACA
>NW_012119126.1:4264-5595 GCF_000951035.1 Colobus angolensis palliatus
AAAAAAAAAAAAAAAAAAAAAAAAAAAGACAGATGAACTGCAATGGCCACATCTAACTTTCTTGGATAATGTTCCTCTCTCACCCTTGGCATGAGAGTACTGATTATGAATTACTGAGGGATTTGTTGGAGACTGACATTAGGAGAGGAATGTGAACTACTATAGTGAAAGTTGAGTAGTAAAACTTACCCATAAGAATGTACCCATTTGAGACTGGCACAAGACATTACAACACTCCTCTAGGTGTGTGGTGAATAGTTAGTTCTTCAGCTTTGCTTTGCATTTCTGCTGTTTGCAAGACTGCCTCACAGAGAACCAATCCTCCCCTTTTTCCTCTCCCTTTTCTATTTATTCATTCAACATACATTTGTTCTAGACACTGTGCTAACCACTAGGAATGTATTAATCACAAGTAATAGATGTGGTCCCTGCTCTGAGTTTCATTCTAATTAAAAAAAAGAAAACCCACATTAATAACCATACAAATCAATGAGTAAGATTGTAGTACTACAAAGAAGAGATTCCCGGTTTTGACAGCCTATCGGCCTGGTTAAGAAAGAAAGGGTAGGCTTTCTGGAGGAAGTGACACAAGTTGAAATCTGAAAGATGAAAAGAAGTTAACTAGGGAACCAAATAGGTGAGGAGCATGAGTAATAAGAGGAACAAAGTCCAGTGTGGTTGGAACAGAGAAAGTAAGAGGACATATAGTAGAGGCTGGACAGATCAGCAAGGGTCAGGCTATCTCTGGCCTTGTGGACTGTGTTAAAAAGTTTTGTTATTATCCTAAGGGCAAGTAATGCCAGAAATGATTTTAATTCGAGAAGTGCCCTGATTATATGTGTGTTTTGAAATAAAAACAATATGGCTGTTGTATGAACAAGGGATAAGATAAAAGTGGATGAAAGGTAGACAGGAGGATACTGCAGTAAGTCAGGAGCAAGGTGATGGAAGCTTGGATTGGGATGGTAGCTGTCAAGATGGAGAGAAGTAAAACTATACAAAAGATACTTAGAAGGCACATGGGGCACTAACAGTAGCTATAAAATATGATGTTCCATCTTTATTTCTAAACAGAACAAATACACTAATGCATTTTCTTAACCTTGGCTATTAGTCTTGAGTAGCACATTTCTTCCTAGGGAAAAAGTTATGTCACCAGATTGTACCTTAATTGTGGGTGGGATATTCAGAAGCTGCTAAGGACGAATGTGCTCAAGAAGAGAATTGAGCCGGGCGTGGTGGCTCACGCCTGTAATCCCAGCACTTTGGGAGGCAAAGGTGGGCGGATCACAAGGTCAGGAGATCAAGACCACCCTGGCTAACACGGTGAA
>NW_012119127.1:0-822 GCF_000951035.1 Colobus angolensis palliatus
CACGATTCTATTCCAGCCTGCTCACCAGGAAACCTAATTTTAAAACAGGAGCTAATTCGTGTGTTTTTCAGCTCCATCAGGTCATTTATGTTCTTTTCTAAACTGGTTACTCTAGTTAGCGATTTGTCTAACCTTTTTTCAAAGTTCTTAGCTTCTTTGCATTAGAAGAATGTTCTTTGGGTTAGAACATGCTCCTTTAGCTCAGAGGAGTTTGTTATTACCCACCTTCTGAAGCCTACTTCTGTCAATTCATCAAACTCATTCTCCATCCGGTTTTGTTCCCTTGCTGGCGAGGAGTTGTGATCATTTGGAGGAGAAGAGGCATTCTGGTTTTTGGAATTTTCAGCCTTTTTGCACTGATTTCTCCCCATCTTTGTGAATTTATCTACCTTTGGTCTTTGATGTTGGTAACCTTCGGATGGGGCCTCTGAGTGGACGTCCTTTTTGTTGTTGATACTATTCCTTTCAAAACAGGAACTAATTCATGTTAGCATCTTTTGTGGAAACACAGTGAACATGAAAGTCCTCATATCTGAGTTCTAGTATAGGATTTGTCACAAAACTTCCAAGAAAATGTAGGACAAGGGACATAGCCTCTATGGTCCTAAATGGCTTTGAAGGAGGTAAGGAGTAGAGGAATAGACACATTACTATTCAAGGGCACTTTCAGTGCTAACCTTACAGGGTGATGCTTTGGTTTTCTGCCCTTGACCCCAGGTTTGCCTGGAGGAGACACAAAATGGGGAGTGGATGCTTTAAATGCCAGTCAGCTTTCCCAGGTGAGTCAGAGTCAGCAGCTTGGTAACCTAAACCCTGGTCAGC
>NW_012119127.1:5982-6924 GCF_000951035.1 Colobus angolensis palliatus
GCCTCAACCTACAAAATAAACCAGAATCTCACCACTTCTCATCACCTCCACTGCTTCTACTGTTAAAAGAAAAAAACTTTAGAAAAACTAAACTTAACAACATTTAATTGAGCAAGGAATGATTCACAAATTGGGCACCCCTACCCTTGCCCCACCCCCAGCAGAACAGGAACAGTTTCAGAGAGCTCCAGGCTGCAACTTGAGCAGGCAGCATTTACGGACAGAAAACAGAAGTGAGGTACAGAGGCTGCTTGATTGGTTACAGCTCAGTATTTGCCTTATTTGATCATGCTTTGATCAGTTGGCCACCTTTAATTGACTGAAGCTCTGCTGCTGTGATTGGCTGAGACTCAGCTTTTTGTTAGAGAAGTATGCACCCAAGTTAGTTTCAGTTAGTTTATGTACTAAATTAGGTTATAGTTTGTAACATAAGAAATCAAATATGGAGGCATCCTTAGGCCAAATTTAGTTTAACACTATTTTTAAGAAAAGAAAAATAGCTCAGAACAATCTGAGCTGCGAGAGATATGCAAAATGTATCAGGCTCAGAGACATGAGTATGGGACTTCAGTAATGTCTCCTGCACCCACGCCCTGGGCCCATTATTAAAGGCATTTTATTCCTGACTAGCCGCCTCACCCATAATCTTCATTCTCCTGGAATTTAATAACAATGTATAGCCAATCAATAGCTTATGTTATTTTAATGTAAATTTTTGGCAAATAACTTAGGAACTGCTGCTTCTTTTCCTTTAAAAACCCACCTGTCATTGTTGCTAATCCGAGCTCATATTCAGGGCAACTTGAATCTACAATTCTGGTTTGCAGTCCTCAAACTTGGCTCAAATAAACTCTCTACTTATATTAAGTTTGCCTCAGCTTCTTCCCTTTAGGTTGACAATGACCACCTCATGAAGCTTTCAAAAAAGCCTGAAAGGACTGG
>NW_012119128.1:0-506 GCF_000951035.1 Colobus angolensis palliatus
CCTGTAGTTCCAGGTACTCAGGAGGCTGAGGCAGGAGAATCACTTGAACCTGGGAGGTGGAGGCTGCAGTGAGCCGAGATCACACCATTGCAATCTAGTGTGGGTGACAAAGTGAGACTCTGTCTCAAAAAAAAAAAAAAAAGAAAAAAGAAAAAAGGAAAGAAAAGAAAAAAAAACCCCACCTGTTTCCTTCAATGGATTGTGGGATTAAATAGTATATGTGGATCACTTCACATAATGCCCTAATCCCCCCTTTTTATTCTTTTTTTTTTTTTGAGACAAGTCTTGCTCTGTCACCCAGGCTGGAGTACAGCAGCGTGATCTGGGCTCACTGCAACATCTGCTTCCTGGGTCCCCGGTTCAAGCGATTCTCCTGCCTCAGCCTCCCAAGTAGCTGGGATTACAGGCGCCCACCACCACACCTGGCCAACTTTTTTGTATTTTTAGTAGAGACAGGGTTTCGCCATGTTGGCCAGGCTGGTCTTGAACTCCTGGCCTCAGGTAAT
>NW_012119128.1:5846-6870 GCF_000951035.1 Colobus angolensis palliatus
ATCTGAGCGGCGGCCCCTCCTCTGCCCACCCTGCCGGGCTGATGTGGGGATTCCAGGAGATAATAGCAGATGTCCTCCAGAAGTTGTAAGGCATCGCACCCACGCAAAAGATGAACAGGGACCCATCCTCCACTGGCCTGGAGTCACCCAAACAGCCTCTCTGTGTTCAGCCACGACTAAGTGTCCAGCTTATTCCCTCTGGCATTTAGTAAACCCTTACATATCACTACTGAAGTTCTGATTCTCTTTCTTAATATTCTACTGCATGTAGTGATTTTTCTAGCCCCACACTGTGATATTAGTAAGTAGGCCCTATGAACGTTTTAACATGACAGTGCAGAGATCTGAGGATCGAGGGATTGCGTGACCTTCCCAGGTCCACGTGTCTCTAGTGGGACTGGGGTCCAGGCCCCCACTACACCAGCCCTCTGCCTTTCTGTATCGCCTCATCTATGTGAAGGCATCGCCCACGCAGTCTTTCTAATCCACGTATAAAGTGCTCACTGAACTCCATGATCTTCCTGAGACCCAACTTTGATTCACATGACCCTGTTTGGAAGCCAGTAAACAATGGGATCAGAAGTTAGAACTCAGAACCAATGATCACAGTTCTCTCTCTGGTCTTTCTGTCAGTAACATATCAGTGGCTCTCTGCATTGCAAAAAGATTAACCAGGATCTTCTCTGATAGAGATTGTAAGAAGATACAGCATCTACACCACAAGGCACATGACACAACCTGGAGACTGGGCAAAACACCAGGTGCACCCATATGAAGGTACCATGGAAATTTATTACGTTGATTTAAGAATAACAATTGTGGATTATATTCAGTGTCCCAAATGTAAGAGGAAGCTATGAATAAGTTAAGCCATATGTTCAAATGTGCCAGAGTTTTTATTTGCCTAGTCAAGAAGCATTGCTGAAATCACAAAATTAAATACACATTTAAAAGTCAATTTTGGTTCACATTTAATAGTAAGACAATCTTTCCAGCTAATGTCTAAACATGACTCAATTGTTGT
>NW_012119129.1:0-1421 GCF_000951035.1 Colobus angolensis palliatus
TCAGGAGATCGAGACTATCCTGGCTAACACAGTGAAACCCCATCTCTACTAAAAATAGAAAAAATTAGTCAGGCATGGTGGCGGGCACCTGTAGTACCAGCTACTCGGGAGGCTGAGGCAGGAGAATAGCGGGAACCCGGGAGGCAGAGCTTGTAGTGAGCCGAGATTGCGCCACTGCACTCCAGGCTGGGCGACAAGAGTGAGACTCCATCTCAAAAATAAATAAATAAATAAATAAAAAATACAAAAAATTAGCTGGGGGTGGTGGTGGGCGCCTGTAGTCCCAGCTACTTGAGAGGCTGAGGCAGGAGAATGGCATGAACCCAAGAGGCAGAGCTTGCAGTGAGCCGAGATTGTGCCACTGCACCCCAGTGTGGGTGACAGAGCAAAACTCCTTCCGTCTCAAAAAACAGAAGTAAAGCCTTTTGTCCGTTTTCTGTTTTTCTTCCTCCAAGCCCTTGGATGTAATGCCGGGAGGCACAGCAGGCATCGCTTTAGGCATTGTGTAACCATGAGGACAAAAGCCACGTTTTTTGTTTTGTTTTGTTTTGTGAGACAGAGTCTCGCTCTGTCACCCAGGCTGGAGTGCAGTGGCACGATCTCGGCTCACTGCAAGCTCCGCCTCCTGGGTTCACACCATTCTCCTGCCTCAGCCTCCCGAGTAGCTGGGACTACAGGCGCCCACCACTATGCCCGGCTAATTTTTTTGATTTTTAGTAGAGACGGGGTTTCACCATGTTAGCCTGGATGGTCTCGATCTCCTGACCTCGTGATCTGCCTGCCTCAGCCTCCCAAAGTGCTGGAATTACAGGCGTGAGCCACCACACCTGGCCAAAAAAGCCACATGTTTAAAGATGGCAGAATAGTAAGCAGGAATGAGCACAGGTCCCCCAGGGTGCCCCCAACCACTGCGCTGCCAGGTATTGCTCACCCAGCTCCAGACTCCCGGTTCTGAGAGACAAATGTCTATGTGTTGAAGCCAATGGATTTGGTTTTCCTTTATTTCCAGTTGAACACAATCTCAACAACACAGTATCTAGGTGAAATCCAGAATTGTGTTCTCCATTCCGCATCATTTAGTCCTCAGGAATCACTCACCATAATTGAACTGAAGACAGAAGCTGATCTGTCCCCCTAACTCTTAGGAATGCCTATTTGTCTCTCTTACTTTTTTATTTTTTGAGACAGAGTCTAGCTCTGTCGCCCAGGCTGGAATGCAGTGGCACGATCTCGGCTCACTGCAACCTCCACCACCCGGGTTCAAGCGATTCTCCTGCCTCAGCCTCCCGAGTAGCTGGGAATAGCCTGTAATAGGCGCCCACCACCAAGCCCAGCTAGTTTTTGTATTTTTAGTAGAGTAGGGGTTTCACTGTGTTGGCCAGGATGGTCTCAAATTCATGACCTCGTGATCCGCCTGCCTC
>NW_012119129.1:7031-7654 GCF_000951035.1 Colobus angolensis palliatus
AGAAGAGCGTCAGGTAGGGAACAATGAACACTGTCCCCACCTACACAATGCCCCTTTCTGAAGGATGGTGACCATCCAGGGGACTCATACCATAACCCATCTCCACAGAGCCTGACAAAAGACAGGTGGTCCCAATCCTTCCCACTGCAGTCTTCACTCTGAAAACCCAACCCAATCGGCAAACCCAGCATGGCGCCTCCCTACATACACATCACTGTGGGGCTCCAAAAGGGCAAGTGGGCAGCAGGCTGTGGACTGGCGTGGAAGGTCTGTGGGTAGGACCAGGATGGCAGGTGCAGTGCGCCTGCTGCTCCTTCTCCCGGGTGGGGGCAGGGATGAAGGACCACGTGCCTGGCTGGAAATGTCTCTAGAGGACTTTCAGGAAACTTCTCTCTAGTGACAGGATGTTTTTCACAGCACATCCTGTGATACCTCTTCTTTTTTTTTTTTTTTGAGACAGAGTCTCGCTCTGTCGCCCAGGATGGAGTGCAGTGGCGCGATCTTGGCTCACTGGAACCCCGCCTCCCAGGTTTAAGTGATTCTCCTGACTCAGCCTCCTGAATGAATAGCTGGGACTACAGGCACGTGCTACCACACCTGGCTAACTTTTTATATTTTCAGCA
>NW_012119130.1:0-336 GCF_000951035.1 Colobus angolensis palliatus
GGTGTGCATATCCTGTGATCCAGTAAGTCCATACGCTAGGAAAAATTTCTATATGTGTACCAAGAGACATGTATAAGAATATCATCAAAAGGCCGAGCACAGTGGCTCATGCCTGTAATCTCAGTACTTCGGGAGGCCAAGGTGGGCAGATCACCTGAGGTCAGGAGTTCCAGACCAGCCTGGCCAACATGGTAAAAACCCGTCTCTACTAAAAATATGAAATTAGCCAGGCATGGCAGGTGCCTGTAATCCCAGCTACTCAGGAGGCTGAGGCAGGAGAACTGCTTGAACCCGGCAGGTGGAGGTTGCAGTGAGCCAAGACCGTGCCATTACACT
>NW_012119130.1:4971-5960 GCF_000951035.1 Colobus angolensis palliatus
CGGGGTTTCACCATGTTGGCCAGGCTGGTCTCGAACTCCTAACCTCATGATCTGCCCGCCTCAGCCTCCCAAAGTGCTGGGATTACAGGCGGGAGCCACTGCATCCAGCCTCCTCTTCTTTATTTACTCTGTAAGAGAATTTCCCTTTCTTGTGAGCTGAACTACGTACTTTTTATTTTTATAATTTCTTTTTTTTTTTTTTTTAATTTGAGATGGAGTCTCGCTGTGCCTCCCAGGCTAGAGTGCAGTGGTGCAATCTCGGCTCACTGCAACCTCCGCCTGCTGGGTACAAGCGATTCTCCTGCCTCAGTGTTCCAACTAGCTGGGATTACAGGTGCCCGCCACCACACCCGGCTAATTTTTGTATTTTTAGTAGAGACAGGGTTTGTTTCACCATGTTGCCCAGGCTGGTCTAGAACTCCTGACCTCAGGTGCTCCGCCCGCCTCAGCCTCCCAAAGTGCTGGGATAACAGGTGTGAGCCACCGTACCCGGCCCAAACTATGTACTTTTTAAAAGGTCTTTTATTTCTAGATGTTGTATGGTGGAAAATTTGGGGTGGTTGTCTAGATTGACATGCTGTCTGAAACAGAGGTCCTTCCATCCCCAATTTAATTTAGAAAGAAACAATCTCAAACCAGTAATCACTAGACTATCTCAAACAGGCACTGGCTTCGACCTTCTGACTCCAAGTCCCACACTGAGGTCAGTAAAACTGAGCAGGGTGGGGGCTGCAAATGGTTCTGAAGTGGAGGTGTATGTGATTGACTGGATATCTATCTGCTGCAAGTGATGTAGCCAGCCCTAAGCAATGTTCTCGACCGCAGGATGTTACGGAGTATCTACACTACTCTTTCTCATCACCCTCCCTAGGTTCTGCTGCAGCCGTAAGTATATATGTATGTATGTAAATGTGTACATACACACACACACACAGGTATGTGTTTTACCATGGCCAGCAACCATGGTAATGCTTTTTTTTTTTTTTTTT
>NW_012119131.1:0-3777 GCF_000951035.1 Colobus angolensis palliatus
CTGAATTTACTATATTTAAAAATATGACATTTTAATGTATTTGGAAAAAGAACACTTTTACTTATTTCTTTCCTCCAAGATCCAGAAGAAGATGTTTTTTTCTTATAAAGATCTATGCATGGGCATAAAATAATACAAATAAAAGTGACGAGGGAAAAAGAATGCCAAAGATCCAGCTTGCAAAACTACTACTCAGAATTTGCACTAATTCATGCCTCTACATGAAGAAAAATCTACATGAAGATGTTTTTTTCTTATAAAATAATAACTCCAAAGTACATCCCATATGAATATATTTAGGATTAAAAAATATACTATTATACAGTTCTGGTATTATTGGCTACACACATAATAAATTTTATTTTTATTTGTAGGTTGGATTACATTTTTGCACATAAGTAGAATTGGACACAATTGTCTAAATGTCCTAAATCAAATTTTAAAAATATTTTCATAAAATAAAAGTAAGAGTTCACATCTCACAATCAGTCTTCACTTATTTGAGAAGAAAAACATGTTAATATCTAATGTAATAGATAAAATATTTTGTGCTTGTTTAAATAAAATGATATTCTATTTCTGACATCCTGGGCTATTAGAGGCTTATTCTTGAATGCTTTCCCAGAAAAGGATGACTTTTTTTCCCCTTGAGAAATGTATTGTTCCTATCTCCATACCCACTCCTTCCAAAATGGGAAGCCTCAGAAGTCCTGTTATACTACAGAACCTAGTCTACAGTTGACTGTATCAGGTAAGAACAACTGACTGAAGCTAAATATAAGAGTCCTTCTCCTTCCAGAGAAGAATTGTGTGTCAGAGGTGTTATGCAATTGATTTCTATTATCTATTCTGAGAGTGCATGTGAGTGCATGTGCAGTCGTATATAAAAATTCCATGTAGCTGGTTTGTGCCTCCATAAAAGTCATCACTTCATTCCTAATAAGGATAAGAGAGAAGTGTGGCCATGATGATCTGAAATGATACAAAACAAGGGTCTGATAGACAACATTTAAAATATATATTATTAACTACACTTGTTACTGATTTCTATGAACTGGATCAACTTGGGAAATACAGGGCATTCTATAGGGAAGATGTCATATGAATTTACTGGTTCTGTGGCATTACATTCACATACAATATATAGAAATGACATTAGGGAAGGGGGAGTGTGTTTTTCGTTGCACAATACATAATTCAGTTATCTTAAGTTCAAATTATCTCCAGATATAAAAAAAAGTTGATTGGGCAGACAATGGAGAATATTATAGTGGATAATTTTGTGAAACCCACTCAACCCAGAATCTTTCCTTTTTAGACCTACGTTTACATCAATGGGAGTGAACTGCAGCAATTGTGTGTTGTCTATATGACCCAGCCATTCTAACCACAGTTGATTAGGTGAGGAGTAAATAAGTTATTCACAATTAGCTAATCAAATTGTCTTTCCTAAAAATTTGAGTTTGAAGTTTACAGATACTAAAATTTTTGTCACATTAACAATTTAAACTATATAGACATAAAAAGAGACGTGGGGACAGCAATAAAAAATTTAAGTAGAAGCAAAATTAAATGCTCTTATAAATTTCTGGCTATTTGAATTAAGTAAATATATGAAGACGGGTAAATTTCTGCCCCTTAAAATCAAAAGAGCTATAACTTAATTAAGTTGAATTATTCAGATCAGTACTATTCCAAGTGGCCTGCACAAAATTTTATTTTGTTCTATTTCCATCTGTCCAGGTTTTCAAGAGAAGCACATGAGCAGGCCAACTTACCTTGAAGCCGATATTCAAGTTTCCTGGAATTCTTGGTTTAGGAAACACCAGCACCAGCTGCCCAGCTGCTCATGTGAAAAACGTGGAAGTCATTCTTTCTCCCTTAGCCCCTGATCCAATCACTCTACACCTTCTTAAATATCTTTTCAATTGGACTATTTTCCTCCACCTCCACTAGTACTAATTTTGATTTATCTATTTTTAGTTATTACATGCATTAGTGCAACACGCTATAATATTTCTGTGTCCATATCTTCCTCTGCTGTAATCCATTCCCCATACTAGTCAAATTGTTTCAAAATGTGATTATCACTATGTCACTTCTTTATACACAATTCTTCAATATTTTTCCCATTGCACTGACTATAAATTCTAAAATTATGTGTGTATTAGTCTATTCTCACACTGCTATAAATAACTGTCTGAGACTGGGTAATTAATAATGGAAAGATGTTTAATTGACTCACAACTCTGCAGGACTGGGGAGGTCCCAGAAAACTTACAATCATGGTTGAAGGGGAAGAAAACATGTCTTTCTTCACATGGTGGCAGGAAGGAGAGGTGCATACTGAAATGGAGAAAAATTCCTTATAAAACCGTCAGGTCTCGTGAGAACTCACTCACTATCATGAGAACAGCATGGGGAAACTACCCCTGTGATCTAATCACCTTCCATAAGCTCCCTCTACCAACACATGGGGATTACAATTCAGATTACCATTTAAAATAAGATTTACGTGGGGACAGAGAGGCAGACCATATCAATGTAATTGTTACTTAACTCTCCAGCCACATTTCCTATTCATATTTCTCTAGTTCTCAACTTTCTAGATCATGGTTTCACCACCTCAGAAATACTGATGTTTTGAACCAGATAATTTTTTGTTGTCGGGGCTTATCTTGTGCATCATAGAATATTTAAGAGCATCTCTGCCTCTCCTCACCTGTAGCATTCCCTGTAGGTGTGATAAATGTTCCCAGTCATTGACTAATGTCCCCTGAGGAGCATATCATTTTGATTGGGAGTCATCGTTCTAGGTACATAGTTATTCTTTCATGTATTCAGTGTTTTTAGACCTCAAATCTTTTGAAAATTATTTCTTCTTCTTGGAATGTTATTTTTATGTTTCTATTCATTTTCTCACTGATTTAAAGCTATTCCCTCCCAATGTCATCCACCAAGTTAGTTTCACACTCTGATATCTTTTACATTTACTTTCAAAATTATTTACCTCCACATCCAATGCCATTTTACAAGTTTCTTCAATGTGCTATGCTCCTGCTCATCAGGGGAACTTTGCTCATAGTCTTGCAGTTTTTCTGCTAATGGCTCTACCTTTGTCTCATTAAAATCTGATCATACAGCCTATGTCACTTACTTCAGGCAAACTTCCTGGGCACCACAGACTATCATTCTGCTTTTGTTGCTGTTAATATATTTTCATAAATTATGTTTCATTAAGTCACAACAACTCAGGTTGCATTTTTGTACTTATGCGTGTAATGAGCTGGTTAATATAGTTCAAATTCACTAGTCTTTGTCTTCAATGAAAATGAGAACTATGTTTAGTTTGGCTTTACATTTTGTCTCTAGCACTGACCAAGATTCTGACACAAAATAGACACTTAATATATATACACTGAATGAGAATGAATGAGGAACATTTCCCATAATTATAATTGGATAATGAGCTATGTAATTATGCTTGTGATTGGGAATGTGAGCTTCCTGAAATCTAGGACCTTGTCTTTGCCTGGAATGACTATATTCACATTGTCTGAATCCTCAATAATTATTTTTCTCAAGAGAATGAGGACTTCCTAGAAATAACTCATTTTTCTTGGAAGTTAAGCATGAACATTTTTATTGCAAAATTTTAGATTTTCATAGACCTTAGACATTTGCAGGACCTTTTACAAATTTTTTTTTTTTTTTGAGGCGGAGTCTCGCTCTGTCGCCCGGACTGGAGTGCTGTGGCCGGATCTCAGCTCACTGCAA
>NW_012119131.1:4142-6575 GCF_000951035.1 Colobus angolensis palliatus
ACCAGTCAATCTCAAGTATTGTGGACGATGAGAGTAATTTTTATTGTCAACTAAAATAAATAAATATAAAAGAAACAAAGTGCTCTCAAGCTGTGTATTTTGGACCACACAATAATAATTAATTTCCTAAAAAAGTGGAGAGACCTGTATAAACTGCAAACCAGTCAATCTCAAGTATTGTGGACGATGAGAGTCACATTTATTAAACAAAGGCTGTAACTCATTAATAAAAAATGTTAACATAATACTGACGTGCTAAGGAAAATATTATTCCAGGAGTGATTAATTACTCTACCTCAGCTGTACTGAATATTTAAAAGTAGAATTTACAAAACATGATCATAATTTCCTTTGTATGCAAAAGACTGCATGGATAAACAGTTTCCGTACTTAGATATGCTGTGCTTGACAAGCTGATGTAGGCATGCCTTTCTAGAAAATACCTCAATAGGTTTGACAGGATGAATCACTTCCTACATTCCTAACCGTGAAAATTATGTGCAGGTTTTGTGCGACGAAGTAAGTCTGAGAAAATTCTGCCTTCTAGGTTTCATAGAGTTAGGATAAAAATTTTTCTTACATCAACATTGTGTACTTAGGAAGTTGCTGTTTGCTTCAGCAAAATGTTTGTATGAATCCCATCCTTGGGGCCTTAGATACATAAATCATTTCACAAAGTATTGATGAATATCAAATATAGCATAAACAATAGCAGTTTTCAAAAAAGAGGTTTTCAAATAAAAATCAAAAGTGCCCTCTTGTAATTGATTTATTTTAGTATCCACCCACAAAAAAAGACGTCTTGGAAGATATATGCTTCACTTAAAAATACCAGCACAATAAAAAAGTTATAAAAATAAATCCATATTAAATATATCGTTAGTAAATTATGGCACTATTAAGCCACTCATTTTATCAAAGTAACATTTTTTAAAAGTTAAATATTAACCTTTAATCAAATAAAATATCTTTTATTTTATATGACTTATTGCTTCATATAAAGGGATTTTTATTTTAATAAAAAATAAGAGAAATCATGTATAAACCAATATTAATGAGTGATTCATATAAATACATTTTTATAAAGGGCATAAGCAAATTTCTTTTTTTTCTAAGTTTTCCTGTATTTAAAAGGTACTAGTACAAAGAGTCACAATATGGTGAATTAGGAGTTCTAAAATAAAATTTTCCAACTATGTGACTTTAATACAGCTATTGCCTTGCACTTGATCTATTTAAGAAAATGAAGGTATTTCAGTGAATTACCTCACACATTCCAAACTTCTTTATTTATAACTGAGAAGCAAAATCAGGTTCGTGTAAATAAGTGGCCATGAGAAAGAAAAAATGTTGTCTTAAATGTTAATTTAAGGAATGAAAGGTACTGATTTAAGCTTGATAAAAGTAACAGAGTTTTTTAGTGTAGGTGTCCTTTTTACAAATGTGAACTAATTCTTCCATAAATGGCTCACATGGTTCTTTCTGTGAAGATCCAGGGTGACTTCCTCTGTCTCCTTACTCATTTTAAGAGGCAAAGCAGTCATCTTTAGTAGGAAGCTGTGTCGGTCTAAAACAGTAGCTTTATGTCTAACTTTGTAAATCATTTTTATTTAGTCTCTTTTTGAATGTTTCTTTTATTTGTTGGAGTTTATTATATACCACTCTAATTTAAACTTGAATATATTTATTCTGGCTTAGTAACAGTTCCTTTACCTCTTCATGTTCAGTCTTTAAGTTATTTTAGGTCTTCTAGTTCTGAGTTCTATCTTATTTTCCCAGATATCTAAGCTGTGTCCATGCATAATTACCACGTCTGCCCTATACTTCACTTCTCTGCCATGGAGCTCTTGCAATATATATTTTTTCCTCATGTTTATTTCCAATGTTTTTACAGTGGAGATCTTTACATTTTGATCACAATTCTCTATCCTTTGTTGTTCATTGATGTTCTTCCCCTAGGCAACCTCACCTTGTAAAATAGCTGCCAATGTTTTTACGGATTTCACAGCTCTCATTTTTCTTTTGATGTCTAAAGAAATCACAAACCGAAAAGAGCTCAAACAGAAGTTTATTTCCTCTCAAATTTACTTCTCTTCCTTGTCATCATATCTCATTTAATGGCACAACAATCTGCCAAACTGCTCAAGACAACAACTTAGAAGTTATTTATCACTTCTCCTTTCCTCATCACTCAAATTCAAAATCACTGTGTCCTCTAATTCTAAAATTCATATCGGCACCATTCATATTTTGCTGTCCCTTTTTATACTCCCCAATTCACTCTACGGTCTTCTCTTGCCCAGACTAAAAAGCTTAGATTTTTTTTGTTTTTTTTTTCTGTCTGTTCCAATAGATCCCCATTGTACCTGGATTTAAAACCAAATTTATATTATGGACAACAGGTTATATATGAACTGGTTCTTGGTTATTTAT